>NW_005187559.1:920026-938047 GCF_000239375.1 Pundamilia nyererei
CCTTTTTATCACCCTGCTTGCCGCCTCTAAAACTGCCTCACAAATAGAATAATTTAACTCATCCACCCCCACATTCATATCAATCTTTTGCATTTCTTGATCACTAACTATTCTAAATGTATCCCAATCAGGATCATTAAAACACCACTTCTTCACCCCCTTATCCTGTTTCTCTATAATCAACTCAATCTCTGTCATTATAGGATAATGGTCACTTTCAGTACCTGCCAGGAACAATTACCTCCCAATGAGTTTGACTCCAAAGTAAGGCCAATTGCTGATTCTGACCCTGTTATAACATTCACTCTTGTATCACTTCCATCATTTACAGAAGACGGTCAAACAGTTTAACCGCCTACATGGCTTAAAATTGCCATCTGCTGTTTGGTGTGTGTAACGATCGTGAATAAGGACGAAGGACAAATAGTACAATGAAACAAAGAAAAAAAAGAAGAAAAAAATAGAAAACTAAACATAACATTCAATGCTGAAACGAATTATTCTGATAATAAATGCAAGTAAATAGCTGTAATTTGGCATGAATGTGCTTTACTAATTTTTCCAGCTTTACTCTAAAGAGCTGAATGAAATGAACCACAAACCTGGTAATTTTTACAATAAAGTAAAATTAGTAAAATTTTTAGCTGATTTCAAGCCAAAATAAACCAATGAGAGGCTTTTCTAATAATTAATAATCTTTCAGAGACCTGAAAACAAAACACTACAAGAAGAAATACTGGTAAAATGAGAAACTTTATTTTACAACTGTTACATTTTTTTTTTTTTTTTATTAAGAATAAACAAATTATGGCCAAACTTTATGTGTCGGGACAAATGGCTTCACATTTGGCTCTAGAACACTTTGGTATACAGAGAGGTTCGTACTTGAATCAGTGACTACAAGACTCCAGTTTCCAATAGCTGGGAATCGAATAAGCCGTGCTACCATGTTTCTTCAGAGAGAAGGTGCTTCTTCCTGTTAACCCTTCCAAACAACCCATGGTAATGTGTCTTTTTCTAACTGTTCTAATTGTCATGGACTTTAACATTTGAACTGAGCCCCGTAGTGTCTGAGATGTAGCTCCTGTTTTGTTAGTTTGTGTTTTTGTTTTTATTACAGTGCCACTGAGCATTTCATTGCCTGACCTTGGGGTGTATTTGCTGGGGAAGAGTGTGAGATTGTGTTAGCATACACCTGAATGCTCCACACCAGAAAACTGCCAGAACCTCTACTTTTATAGAGGTGCTCATGCTGGTTTTTAAAAAAAAAAAAACAAAAACAAAATCTTAGTAGCATTTCACATAAGCTGAACATGTGGATAACTGTGAATAATAAATAATCTGCTCTGGACTGCAGTGAATGATTGCACAGACAAGACAGACTGACATTGTTAATGATAGGAGGACAGCTGAGTTACAAAGAAAAATGTTGAACTTTGAATTTAATACTGACTACATACACTCCTAAAACTGTCCAGATTCGCTGTTGTATAGTGTAGGCTGCTCTGTTGTATCAGACAACTGCATTTCTTCTGACAGACTGAGCGATAAGTGATCAGTGATGACTATCAGAAGATCACTGTAGTCCTGGAATACTCCAAGGAGAACACAAGCCGACAATCAAAATTTGGGTGAATATGCTTTTACTTTGTCTTTGGTTTCATGAGCCTGTGGTGCATCATGCACACAGTTAACACCTAATATGAATGAAATCAAAGATTGCAATCCTGAACGCACTGAAATTAACCACTGACATTCACTTGGAAATGATTACACGCACGTCAGCCAGTGAGGGTGAGTGGAAGTTAAAGATCACACACACGAACTAATAAAATCCAGAGCAAACCAGCAGTCAGCAATATTTATTTACAAGACCCAGCATTTTGCAACCTAGATGTATTTTCACTCTACTTAGATCCAGCTGTCAGTCAGCAGCTTGAGTCCAATGCCGACACCGATTTCATCCTTGCTGCTCGGATCCTGTGCCCACAGTCTCAGATGTGTGAATGGACTCAAATACAGCAACACGTGGAAATCATGCTCCGCAGCTTTACTGCAGTGGTGCCGGTAAGTTTATGTGACTAACTTTTAGCACATGTGCAATACTGAGCAGCATAAAGATTCATTATTTTTTAGGTTTTTCCCCATTGCATTGGCTCTTCAAAACGATCATTTTACTTGCATTAGTCATTTTATGCCCTGATTGTTCTTAGCCTTTAACAGTGAGACTGAGCTTGATTACTGTGCACTGGTGCATGTTTGAATGTATTTTTTATTTATTTGACTTAAAAGGTAAATATTTAAACAATCTCTGTTTTGGAGGAAGGAAGGTTCAGGGTTTAAGTAGTCATCGTCATGGGCTCATCCGATTAGAATGAGAATAAGCAGTCAATCGTTTACAGGTTGTCGTTTTATTGAATAATGGGTAAAGGAAGGAAAGACACATGGACTGTTATCTCTAAAAAGGACAAAGTATGATTTAAGTAACTCAAAATGATACATGAACTCAGGCGACTCAAAGAGAAACTCACCTCAGCAGCCGCCCCTTGTGGGAGTGAAGAAAGAGTGAGGGGTAGGTGAGTGCAGTCCTTATATAACGAGTGACAGGTGAGTGCAATTAAGGCCAAGCACCACACCCAATCAAAGGTGAGGAAAAGAAACAAGGTGCATCTGGTGAAGTGAATGTGCTAAAAGGTGAGCCTTTGCAACAATCTCCTCATTAATGACAATTACGACCTGTGGATTCCAGTTGGGTATTATCGGCAATAATATCACTAAAAATGCACTAAACTCCCAGGTCGTACCATCTGATCTCCGAACACTGTGTTCTATATCAGGGCTCTTCACGTGGACAGTCCTCCTCAAAACCCATCACTGACCACCAGCTATGTCCACGGCACCTCCTCTTTCTCACTACTCCCCCTGACTGTGAGCCAGAGTCTGGATGCAACTGCCCAACGCTGGCCTGAACGGGAAGCTGTGATCTTTGTGCAGGATGGCATCCGAAAAACATTTGCACAGTTTCAACAAGACGTACGTGATTTCATCCATTTAGCTTTTGCTTTTTCATGCATTTGACAACCCTTACACGTTATTTATATGTATTTAGTTGTTGTTTTAGTGGTTGAATCTGACGTTTTAATCATATTAATATGGGCTTTTCCCATTAAGATCCAAGATGTAGGACCGTTACTGTCAGTGGTGACTTTGCATAAGAATCTGGTTGATTGTTAAACCCGATTACATCATTTTAAGAAAAGCATGGACATAAAATGTGGTTCCTGGAAAGTATTAACCTGGTTTGATAGTGACTCTCTGTGCACCATCTGTAGTTTGTCTTTTGAAGAAATTAAAAAATAAGATTAGCTGTGTTAAAAAGCCCATCTTACTGACACCAGAAAGAGACTTAAAAACAAAAAGAAAAGACAGAAGAAGCTTATTTAAGTTTGCTGCTTTTTTACCACAGAATCCTGTTAATCATTTTTAACTTTTGAAAGTGTTGTGTGTATTTTTTTTTTTTGTCATTTTCTTTTTGTGCAGGTTGACAAGGCTGCTGCAGGCCTCCTTGCTCTGGGGCTGAAGCGAGGCGATCGACTGGGAGTCTGGGGGCCAAACACATATCAGTGGATCCTTTTCCAGTTTGCTTCAGCCAAGGCTGGAATCATACTGGTTAGTACAGGAGCTGTGTACATGCCCTTAAAACAGCTTTTACAGCACCGTAGCTTGTGTTATCAAACACAGTCAAATGTAAGTGACAAGGACATTGAACCTGGCAGATGCATAGAGGAGCTGTTATGTAATCTCACAATTTTATGCTCACCAGCTCAAAAGTAATCTGTCATCATCACCTATAGTATAATGTGCAATGATCAGACACCTTTCTCACTCACTATGTGTTAACAGACCTCTCTGCATTAAATCATACTTGTTATTAATCTCTGGCTCTCTTCCACAGCATGTCTTTTATCCTGTCTTCCTTCTCTCATGTGAGGGAGTTTTTCCTTCCTACTGTCGCCAACCTGCTCGCTCATAGGGGGTCATATGATTGTTGGGTTTTTCTCTGTATGTATTATTGTAGGGTCTACCTACAATATAAAGCATCTTGAGGCAACTGTTATTGTGATTTGGTGCTCTTTAAATAAAATTGATTTGAATAATATGGTATGGTATGATTTCTGTAGTCTTTTGAAAAAAGACAGTGAAGCTTTGCATGGATAAAACTTTTGTCTTTGAACTGTTATCTTTGCAGGTGCCCTTGAACCCAGCCTATCAGGTAAAGGAAGTGGAGTTCACTATACTAAAGGTACAGTCAGTTGGCCCTATTGGGACAATAGCCTGAAATTGAATAGAAATGTTTAGCCTGCTTACAATTTCTATACTGTACTTCCATTGGTTACTAATAATTTACTGGATTATTCAAGAGTAAAGGAATTTGAATGTATTTAAACAGATTTGTTGCATCTAGGTCCAGTGTAAGGCAGTGGTATGTCCAACCAGCTTTAAAACCCAGAGATTTTGTGAGATGCTGAGGGAGATTTGCCCAGAGATTGGCACAACACCAGGAGGCAAATTTAAAAGCTCCAGGTTAGTCAGATTCAAATATTCCTCCTCTGCTGATATAAGGGACTATGAAATCTTTTTATAACTTATCACTTTTAAAAAAAAATGATAGTGTTGAAGTTGAAGCTGTTTAGGATTTGAGACAAAGATATGGTCATGGGTTTTTTTTTAGGTTGCCATACTTGGAAATGGTGATTGTGACCGACAGCAGGCAGCCAGGGATGCTCCACGTAGATGATGTGATGCAAGCAGGGGAGAGTCGGCACCACAGAGAGCTGATGGATCTGCAGAGCAAGCTTTCCTTTGATGACCCCATCAACATTCAGTTTACATCAGTAACATTCAGTGTTTCAACTTTTTCCAGGGCACACATGTATCATATTGACCTGTAACAACAATTAGAGCATTGAAAACGATCTAATAATCATTCTGCTCATTTGTATAAGGGTACGACTGGGAACCCAAAAGGAGCTGTGCTTTCCCACCACAACATTGTAAATAATGCCTACTTCCTGGGCCTCCGCGTCGGTTACGGATGGAGAGTAAGTTCATGTACGTGTTACTAACAAGAAGAAAGCACAAATAATAGTGAATTACTTCCTTATCTCTATTCACCATCAGCCTCGGGTGCGAGTGTGTGTGCCTGTTCCATTCTACCACTGCTTCGGCTCCGTGCTTGGAGGAATGAGCATGGCAGTTCACGGCATCACACTAGTTTTTCCTTCCGCAGCCTACAACAGCTGTGCCAATTTAGAGGCCATTCAAAGTGAAAAGTACAGCACCACTCATCTTCACTATCATAAGTATCCAGCTGTACAAGAATAAGCACTTTCACAGATTACCATCCATGTCTTTTCTTTTACTCCAGGTGCAATTTTGTGTACGGTACCCCCACCATGTTCACTGATCTGCTAAGCCAAGACTTACAAAAATATGATTTGTCTTCAGTTGAAGCTGGTGAGAGACCAAAAGACATGACACCACATTTAATGGGTTAAAATTGGTGTCATGTCTACCCTTCATATTTGCTACTGCATTTTTAGGGATCATGGGAGGTTCTCCGTGCCCTCCAGAGATTGTGAGAAGACTGACAACAGACATGAATATGAAGGAGATAACAGTGAGATGATACCTCTTCAGATAACACTAAAACTTACAGGAGAAGCACGTACCAGCACATAGCAACATATGCAAATCATTTTTCCCCCCAGTTATGCTATGGAACAACTGAAAACAGTCCTGTTACATTTCTTGGGTTTCCAGAGGACAACGAGAAGCTGAAGATTAACACCGTAGGATGCATCCTGGGTCACACTGAGGTATAATTTCTTTCCCACACAAACCTTCATCTACACATCCCTCTAACACAGTGACACGTGGTATTTTTGCATGCCTTAACCTTAGGCTAAATTGGTGGACCCCACTACTGGGGAGATTGTCCCTCTTGGGGCCTCAGGTGAGCTGCTGATCAGAGGCAGCTGTGTGATGCATGGGTACTGGGATGAGCCAGAGAAAACCAGAGAGGTGATCTCCCAAGACCGCTGGTACAGGACTGGGTAAGGTGGAGTTTCACATATGTCCCTAGATACACAATTGTTGAGTAGAGGGCAGTGTGGGAAGTGTAGTTGTTGTCTGTACAGTGACACAGCCAGTCTGAACAGTCTGGGATACTGCTCCATTGAAGGACGCATAAAGGATATGATCATTCGAGGAGGAGAGAACATCTATCCAGCTGAGATAGAGCAATTTCTCTACAAGCATCCCAAAGTAAAGGAAGTGCAGGTAAGATTAAACCACTTGGGGGCAGCATATGAGTACTAAGTAGTGTCTCTGTGTGGGTATAGAGCTTAAAAATACTATTTTGGTTGTTGTAAGCAATAAGCAGCCTCTGAGAATACGCATTAATCAGCTGTAGTGTTCGGTATAAACTGCAACTCTTCCTTCCCGTGCTTTCAGGTGGTTGGAGTGAAAGATGAGCGGCTGGGCGAGCAAGTTTGTGCTTGCATCAAGCTGAAGGAGGGTCAGAGTTCCAGTGCGGAAGAGATAAGAGCTTTCTGCAAAGGCCAGGTAGGAAGAGATAAAACATAAGACTGCTAGCACCTGTAACCACTTTAACTTGAAGCATGACTGTAGCTTGCCCCCTCTTGCTTTTAGATTTCTCACTTCAAGATCCCACACTATGTGTTATTTGTGGACAGCTACCCTCTCACGGTCTCTGGAAAGGTAGGAAACGTTCACACCAACATGCCATCTGTTTCCGCCATGTATTTATATACTCATAACACATAATTAATATGAAATGAAATATTTTTCTAGATCAAGAAGAACATATTAAAGGAAACAATGGAGAAGAAGTTGGGCCTTTAATTTTGTGTCCACGGTTGGAGAGCACCTGAAATGCAGAACAGTGGAAACTGGAACATTTAGTAATGGTGCTTTTCTATTCAGTTTGTGCACTCAAAGTTTTTTCTTATTACTAGTCTCATGTACACAGATGTTCAAATTATTGCTCATTTTCTATGTCGAACAATTTGTAACCTTGTAACATTCTCACTCCTGATGGATGCGCTGGGTTTAATATCTTGCTTAAGGATACTTCAACACAAAGGCTGGAAGAGCCAGAGATCAAACCATCAACCTTCTGATTAGTAAACAAAACCACTCTATATCTTGATTCACTACTACTGTGTACATTAAAAATAAAATAAAATAAAAAAAAAACAGAAAACAAAACACATGCATCATATCAATCTTTATTTAAACAATTTGATATCATAATACAATGGGCTTAACCACCGTACAATAGTAAAACCCATTATCTGAACACATGCCATACAGAATCTGAAATAAATAGGACCTTATTGCCAAATGTCAATATCCACAAAGTGGTAGGCAAAATTGTCATCTATACAAGCTATACACCAACTATAGAACAAATTTAAGTAACAGGCTCCTATTGTGCCCCAAGTGGCATCAAATGATCAACTAACAATGAATACAAGTCTTTGTGTGAGCCTTTAGGGTGCAAATTGGTGACGCTGAGGAATTAAAGATATGTAAGTGAGGGGATGCAGAGCCAAATATGTAAAAATGTAAGTATTGCCAAAATAACATTATAGTTGTTGTTATTAATGCACCATAACTCCAGATAAAACTGAGGGAAAAAAATAAATTAAAAAAATCCTTGAGTCAGTTTTAAGCAGTTTGATTTGTATGAGCCAAAAATGACACCCATCAATAATTAATAGCTGCTAACTCCTAACATGTCACAATGAGGTAATAAGCCTGGAACGACACACACACACACAAAAAAAAAAAAAATCAATACATTAAATATTATAAAAAGGCAATACTGTTCTCTTGAAAAAACGTCAGTGGACGTCTGCAGAGGAATACACTCGACAGCAGCAGAAACCTGTAAATTCAGGTTTAACCCAGAGGGGAGAACAAGCTGATATTTCCACAAACACTCCAGACATCAGCCAGTAACAAGAGGAACAACTGCAGCACGGCTACATGGCTTTAAACAGTCAACATTCATTTCGGTCATTCTTCAATTTAAACACATGCAACAAAAAAAGAAAATAAAATCACACAGGAAAATTTCACTTTAAAGTATACTGTGAGATAAATTAGTTAATGTGAACATATCCCTTTTTAAATATAGAACAATCTAAACAGAAATTAGTTTAACTGTACAATGCAATGAAACAGAAAAGGAAGGAAAGTTCAAAGGAAGCTGTGGTCTCTCATAGACCAGTTGTCAAGGATGAGTCTTCATATGAACTGTGGAATCGCCTAGGTAACCGTTCCAGTTCAAAGTTGACATCTTAAGGTCAAAACATTGCAGTGACATTCATTCAAGCACAGTGCAGTACAGCATTAGGCACAAGCAAGAAGAGAATGTGGTAGGAACACACACCAGTCAGCCACAACATTAAAACCACTAAAAGCTGATGTGAAAAATGATGATCACCTGGTTACGAAGCCCTGTTCTGCTGCAAAGCCCCAGGTACTAAGCTTAACCTCATGGTATATCACTCCCTGATGGTAGTGCCCTTCCTGCTGGAGGAGAACACACCCAGCCACACTCCAAAACAGCTCCTAAACTGCCTGAGAAAGAGTATAAGGCATTGATCTCCAGAGTCCCCAGCTCCCAAACTTACTGAACATCTGTGTGGGAGGCACCAGAAACATCTGCTTCCCGTGCTCCCCAGACACCACAGCCGCTCCAGAAGCCCACCATGTCCATGCCCCGATGGGTATATACACAATATAGGAAAGTGCTTTCAATGCTTTTTTGGCTGACTGGTGCAAATGACTGCACCTACTCACAGATGCACTTAGAGCTGCAAAACAGACACAAGCCTCTCTTGCACACACCGAGCTAAAAAATTCACACATCACTCCAGCTCTGTTTTCATTCTCTCTCACTCACTAGCACACACACACACACACACACACACACACACACACACACACACACACACACACACACACACACCCTCTGTGTTCCCAGACTGTGTTGAGGAGATAAGAGTTTCTTTAGAGCTTTCTCTGGCTTGAGGAGCTCCTCAATCACACACTCAAAGGCAGCATGCCCGGTGGAGACAGGGCTCTGGATGGTGTCATGGAAGTCAAGGTGCTGGGGTCCAATCCATTAACAGTGCTGCAGATGTCAAAAGACATACTCAACATTAGCAAAGATATACACACAGCCGGGGCATCCGAGTTTAACATCAAACTAAATAACAGAAGGACAAACAGACAGGGAAAGGAGAAAAGCACATGCTAAAAGACTTACGTTTTGTCGAAGTAGGTAGTATGTAGTGAGTGAGAGAAATTGGTGGCATTGCTGTTGATAAGCATGCTTTTGTCTGTGGAGTAGTTTTTTCTTGCTGCCTGGTCTTTGGCAAAGTTCCTACAGGCAGCAAGTTTCGACTCCAAAGCCTAATGACAAAACAGGAAATCTCAAATTAGCATCATCATAATTATCTTTCCTTTTAGCGTCGCTGAAAAGACTTGCTCCTCAGTGCAACATGTGCAGAGCTGTTAAAATGTAAAGCCAAAACAGTAAAGTGAGTAACACCTACCCCGACTTTTCTCAGAAGGTCGCCAACAATGTTAAGAGCTGAGATTCTTGCAGAGGGAGTCAGAGACGAGTTACCGCAGCCGTTGGTCAGTGCTAGGACATATAAGCCAGAGTTAACACTCATATTACAACTTTTACTCAAACAAGAGAAAAATAGAGTAGGAATAATTCTAACCTTTGGGGCTGATAAAAGAGTGCTCTATATTCTTTCCTACAGGTGTTGCTGGGAGGGATAAAGAGGCTTGTACAGCTGAATCAATCTTGTCTATGTCTAAAGTGGGTGAGCTGGGTGCTGACATCCTGTCTGTGGTCCTTTCGCGCACTGCCAGCTCCTGCCTCAGGTCTAAAGAAGGAAAACAAAAGAGAGAAAAAGTTAAGAAACACCGGCTCTTGCACAAATGATGCACGGCCCAGAAAGGGGAAGAATTCATTTATGTGGGCTTTATCTTTACCTCGTGCTTCATCTTTCAACCGCTGCACAGATACAAGGAGAGACTCTTTCTCATCCAGCTCACTCTCCAGAAAGGCATTCCTTTCAATTGCCTGGTTCAAACGGGTCTCAAAGTCTTCAAGAGACACTATTGTAGCCCTACACAAACAGTGATAAGTATTTTATGAGTGCTGACATGTTTGAGGTAAATGCTAGAATACAAACAGAATTTGCACATTGCACGTCATTCTCACCTTTTTGCTCTCTCGAGGTCATCGTTGGCCTGTTCAAGCTCTCGGACATATTTATGGAGTTGATCCTTGATGCTGCGAGTCTGTCCCAGGTCGTCCTCTAGCAAAGAGATCTGTTTATAACTCTGGGCATATTGCTGCTCCAGCTTTTCCTGGAAGACATGGAAAATGTGCAGATAAGAGAATAGTGAGTCTATAAAGAGAAACAAGGACAACAAAGACGCTACTTGATGAGGAATCTAGTTTAAAAATAACGTTTTATCCACTACAAAGATCAGCATCAGTCAGAACGAATCTCAGGACGGTCACAAGGTTTCAAAGAACATCGTTGTCCGACAGTTGTTAAAGGAAGGCATAATTTATGAGCTCTCTGGTGTAGTTGTACAGTACAGTCACCAATGTGCATAACCAAACAAGTACACTGAAACCCGTGTTCATGTCTACTGTGATAAGAACTAGGCTTTCCTTGCAGTTTTCTATTTTCTTCTTCTTTATCTGACATCCTATTAAGAAGTGCTGGAGGATTACCAAAGAAAACCCAGATTAACACCTACCATACAAATGAGGCATTGGACCTTGTGTGCAGGATCCAACAAAGATCAGATAACCTCTTAGGTAATCACAAATGACTTTATTAGTGTTCTAGCCAAAGGTAAACGCTTAATGAAGATCAAAAAGGCCCGTTACCTTGAGGTTGGAAACCTCATTCTTTAGCCTCTCGTTTTCACTCTGTAGGTCTCGAAGACGTTGTTCAGCTTGGCCAAGTTGTGCCTCCAACTCAGCTTCCAGTTCTCTGCTCCCCTCCTGGAACTCCTGCAACTCCTCTTGGGCTTCATGGCAACTAAATGGCAAAAATACAGAGAGAGTGGGTAAAACCATAAACGGTCATTGTGATAAAAGCTTTCCTGTTCATCGTCCCCCATTCAGTTCTGCACAGCTAACCGGCTGAATGACTGTGCCTATGAGCTCTAGAAAACTGACAGACCTTTGTCCTGCAAGCTGAGCCAAGCCAAGCATGTTCTAGCAGCTTTCTACCCCACTAATGGCCAGAAATAAACCTGTATGAAAGCCAGTTACAGGTTCTCATTTGTAGTCTGGCCTCTGTCAAAGAGGAAATAAGGGTTCAGCTCAGCATTGTCGAGTTAAGCATTCTAAATATACAGCTCTGAAGAGACAGCTGAACTGTGACAGTAGCTGGTTCAAAAATAGGTGAGAAGAACAGGCATGCTGCCATGCATCTTCAGAGTGGAACAGGTTAAAGGTCACAAGCAGGAAAAAAAAAACAGGAGGATAAAAGTTATGAAACAGGATGTTTTTACACACTAAATAGTAATTATTTGTAAATGCATTTATGTAAAGGTAGAAAAGAGAGGAAAAGGCTTCTTAATATATTTTATTTTTTCTCCTGCCGAGCTGACACTTGGTAACACTGGTCAGCTGACTCTGTGCTGGGATAATGCCCTCACAGTGGCTCCACAGAGCAATGAAATGCACGAATCAGTTGTTGTGTGTTCCACACATACCAGCATCACACATGGTGCTTGATCAGCACACACAGGGCCCTGTAACATAACTATGTAACCCTAATAGATTAAATTGGCCAATAGTATTCCATACATCAGAATGAAAAAAAAGTTCTATTAATGATAATGATAAACAATGTTACGGTTGCCTTGTAAATAAACTCAAAATAAAAAGTTTAAAAATATCACTTCAGTGAAAGGATATTCTGAGAAAATGCATGCCCTAAAAACTGCAACACACTATGGCAAATCTACTTGAAGCCACTTTTCTTTCCATGCACTGATGTTTTTTTCCACCATGTGCCCACAGGAATGTCTCAAAGTAAGCAGGACTTTAACCCCTGCTGTGCACTTTTACACTTCTTCTCATAGACTGTACGTCCACAAATAGGAAAGGAAGACTAAACAAATGTCAAATGACACTCTTAAGTGACACTAATGCCCATCCTGTGGCCTGTGTCATTTCCTATTGAGTAAACCATGAAGTTTGTCAGTGCTGATTTCATTACTCTTTTCTGGCCATTTGCCTCATACGGCTAAACACAGCCTGTGTGGAAACTTTTGGCACAAAGTTATTATGTAATCACATCTTTCAAAACTACTGCGCAAACCACATAGTCAGCAAAACAAAGCAGCTGCTTATTATGCAAGGATGAGCATCTACTGTCCCCAAAAGCTGTTTTTCATCTTATGCTATATTTGAAGAATCGCTGTCATTCGATTTCCAACTCCGCTTTCTTTCAAGACAGTATGTTATGTAACCTAATTTTGGCTTAATATCAAACTGAAATGAAAAACTCACACAGGCCTGTTCTTTGAAGAAATTAAGCCATACACACCAACTCATACCATAAATAAATTCAGGCATGCATTGCTGTCAGATGCGACACAAATGCCACCTACCTTTTCTTATATTTGAGGGCTTGGGACTTCCAGTAATCAACCTCCTCATCCTTTGACGAAAATTTGGGAATCATCTCTGTGTCCATGTCAGGGCAACCTGAGGATTGAAGACACATTTGTATTACATTTACAGATTTTTTCAGTTAGATTAGAATTAGTAAACGGACAGCTCAGCAGTTTTGCCATTTGCATCCTCTGACATGTTAAATCAAGCGGAGCACATTCCGTTCTTATCTCAGAGCAGAGCCACCATCAAACATTCTCCTCATTCATCACTGGAGAAGAAAGGCCCTATCTCAGCGACAGACCATCCTGACCGCGTAACCCTGTGGGATGAGGTCGTCCATTCTCAGTTACTCATAAATCAACAATGCTAAGAACCCCCCCCCCCCCCCAACTTAAATACAGTTTGAAGCAATTACTTCCAAATACCACAAATAATTGATAATAACGTGTGCTCAGTGTGCCAATGCCTTTATATACCTGGGAAATCTTCAGTGTTATGTGCCTTAAATTATTAAGTTTTAACCTCTTAGCTCGCTCAACTCATGCAACCTCAACATGACGAGTTCATTTGCTAAAAAGATCAAAGTGTGAGTCCAGTTCTTACATTTTTCGCAAGTGGGTACGTTTTTCATCTTCCTTCCTGTTTGCAGAGTTACCACTTTAACAGACAGTCGTTCCGCTTTTCTGGTGAGCAATTCAACTCTGATGCATATGGACCTACGCAGCTGTTGTCAGGGAATCATTAAACACATCTGGAAAGAGCTGCTGTTGGCTTCATGTGTGGGTCTGGTGAAACAGCTGCCAAAACCAGCACTACCACTGCTGTAGCCCCGGGAATATTTATAATCTGGCCCTGGCTTCTAAGGATTTCCTGCAGATAGGACCAGCAGCAAGTGGACATGACACAGGAAAAACCTGAGCTGAAATCAAATGTGCTCTGATTTTTGTGTAAACTGCCTCGACAAAAGTCTCCTATTAAATAAATAAATTCTAGTGGCTTGCTTGGCTTGGGCCTGGGTGTTGCTTCTAAGTCTAGACTCAGAGAGATGATGACTTTGACTGCAGTTTCCTTTACAGCATTCCTCAGAGATGCCGTCATGAACAGCTTCCCGTCTATAAGACCCTCACGTGTCAGCGCGCTGCAGACCATAATAACGAGGGGGTAACAGAAAGTAAGGGAAATTTTTCAAAGCTTCCTCTGACAAAACATGCTGGATGTCAGGAGACCAGACACAACACTCTAGGGAAGTACCTAAAAAGTTTCTTTTGATTTACTAGACAAAGATCAAACACTACACATCTCTCTCAATGCTAGGATACAGAGGCTTGAAAGGGATCTGGTGCTTTCTGCTAAATCTTGTAGTCCATCAAAGCCCTACACAGGACAATAACCCTAAGTCATATCCTGTACCAGGTAAAAGCAGAGACAGTCAGAACAGGATAGCTGCTGTTATTTTTCATTTCCTTTGGATAGCTCTCTGGTTCATCCCTGGATCTGTTTGTCTACTGCAACAACACCGCTACAGACATGGCCTGAATCCAGCAAAGATCTGGAAATTACAGACAAGGGAAGGCAAGTAAAGAGAGTGCTTCCTTTTCCACATTTGTGTCTCTGTGTCCTGTGTTGATGCTGACAAAGTCACTTTTCCCCCTCCTGTACAGAAAAATCCTACATTTGTCTTCAGATTCCTTCTTGAAGTTTTGCTGGTTTGTATAGCTTTATAGGGTGTGGTGGCACAACCCCTGCCCCGGGTCCATATTTTGGTCTCCATGTTATGGATTAGCCCACCATACAGACAAACATGTTTAATGAGACAAAAAAAAAGCGTAAGATTCAATAAAAAGCATGAGACCAAGAACCTCTTATCGATTATGTGACGGCTGGTATTGATCTCAAATGTATCAAAAGGTCTAATTCAGCCCAGCAGCTACAGGCTGTGATTTAACGACGCTGATGATTTTTAGACGTTTGAACGTATCGGTATCTGATAGTGGGAGGTATGACCGCACAGAGGCTCGGGCTCACGCCAAAAACTGTCGGCTCGCTCTCGCGTTACAAGTAAAAATGCAGCACACAGAACGAGCGGGATTTAAAGGTGTATGAAGCAAACATTTAAGGCGACACTTCTCGATATTTATCCCGAAATAACCATATAATCTTCGTAACGTTTAGGAGAGTAAAGTCTAAAAAACACACACACAAATGCCTCGACAGCTGGTTACACGGACAGGTCAAACACTAAAAACGCGTTACGAGGTCAAATTTAAGAGATTTAAACGGCTACCTGCTCATGTCAAGTCGGTCTACTGTTGTCTTCCGTAGCAGCGAGTCGATTTCCAGCCGGTAAAACACCCAACGATAAGCAGAGCTCCTCTTTGCCGGGCCTCGGGTGATACTGACGTTTCCCAATGAGGTAACTGAGCTCTGTTTAGGAAATTGCCAACGCGTCTCCCGGAACCAACGTAAATCCTGACAGGGGCGTACGTGATGACGTGATTTCACGTTACATCACACGCAGGCCTGCTCCTGGAAAAGATCTTCGCGATTTAACCACACCACACCCTTTTTTCGGACTGAACCTCCACTAAACAATAACTTTTTTTTTCTATTCCATGAAATGTCGTCAAATAAATAGGCATGATTATCAAACCCCTGCCTATCAAATAATTCAAGAAGAAAAAACAACAAAAAGAGCAAATATCAAACATTAAAAAAAAAATTAAAAAACTTAAGTAAATAGCATGTAAAGAAAAAATTGTTCTTTTTCACACAAACTACATAAATGACTGTTAAGCTTAAAGCAATCTCAAACTTACAGTACATGGACAAATATCATTGATTATCATGAAACGAACTAACAAATATATAAGATAACAAATATATGTGATAAAGATATCTTTGATGCTTCGTCAGCTTTATTTGTAAAACTGCTTAGTACTGTGATACCTTAGATTGGCCTCTTGTACACCAAATGATGTGGCCTTATTTTAAATCTCAAATTATTATTATTTATAACATTTATGTGAACTGTGGTGATACAAGAGAACGGAATACCAAATTGGGACAAGACAGTTCAAGAAACCTTTTTAATTTGAAATCATATATCTATGTCCGTCTTGATAGGATGTACCTTTGAAATAGGTCTAGGTGACAGGCCTAGGTGGTGTGACCCACTACAATGGTCCTGATTTCTCAAGTGGCACCTTGGGAAAATGAATTGTGTTCCTGATGGATAAATATTGAAAATCTTTGAAGAATACTCATAAAAAGCCTCATATGACAACTGAAACTGGAACAAAACACGCAAACCAAAACTTCACAACCAGGGTAACCAGTCAGTCACGTCACTGTTCCCACTGGCAACAGGACCTGTTTTACATAGCAGCTCGTCTCTCCACCTCAGGGAGGATTCTGATTTGCCTCCACTCCAGGTGTAGGTGAGGGAGAGTCAGGGAACAGGAATCGGAAATGACTATTCAAAACAAAAGCAACCTTGAAAATTGTCTTAAAAAGCACTGTACGTGATTTTAAGGGCTCTTAGTGCCCTGTCATAACACACGTGGTCTTACGTAATATGCTGTAAACAGATGTTACATATATACAAAGGAATTTTTAACTAACACTGGTAAATGAAGTTAATTGAGGGTTATACCATCATGGTTAAATGTTTTACATAATCTTATAGTCCGAGTTGCCTTTGAAACATTTACATTAGTATTTCATTCTTTGCTTGTTAAACACAGAATACTAACAGGACTTGTTAAGGGCCCCTGGATCCAACCTGGGGTGGATTTCTTACTTGCCTCTATGTTGTGACCTACCTGCCTTACTCATCTCGATCATGGAGGTGGCACATTTGTGCCAAAGGAATGGAAAAGTTCCAGCAGGGATAAATGCAGTTCTGGAAATTGTCTAAGAATAGACTATGCCTGATTTTCAGACTCTATAGATGTGCCTATAATTTTTAGAGTATATAATTTATTTAATATTTATGTACTAGTGTGTCCAATTGTTAAAGATTGCCACACTAAGTAATCCCTGCTGCTACAGATTCCTGACCTCTTTTACCATGCAGCTTTCCCCTCTACCCCAGTGGGGAATTCCCTCATGACAGGTTACCCAATTCCAATGACAACATAAATAATTTATTTCTACACTCAAATACAGCACATATGAACACTTTAGAAAATAGTGCCCAAAATGTAAGACTGTAAGAAAACAATGTGTAAAACTGTTCTTTAAAACATAACATCTTTGTTCATTCACAGATTTTGTTTTAAATTGTAGAACACTCTTTAAAAACATAGATAAAAAACAAGAGCATTTCTGCCATTGTCATCTATTACTTAATTGCTTTAATATGGTATGAATAATCAATCAGTAGGAAAAGGTGTAAAACCTATGAAAGAACAACTGAAAGTCCAAAAGTTTATGCCACTTATCTGTGAGCTTTTTAAAATGTTTTTGTTAAACCCCCAAAAATAAATCTAAGAAAATATCGGTTTTCTACAGTCGTTGGTTTTCTCCGGGAGATAACAGACCATTCATGACCCTAGTCGGGCATGATGAACACTAGAGGTCGCTAAAATTTAACTCCAAACAAAAGTTGATCAGTTGCTTTTCAGTTTTTTTTAAAAAACGCGTAAAAACAAGTATCAAATTGTATAGATATCTAATTAAAATAATTACATTCATAAACTGTCAGTTTTTCTGATGGCAGCTCGTTGGGGACGCTTTTTATCTACAATAAGTCAACTCCTTTTTCAGGCAATTTTTGTTTTTTGTTTTGTGCATTTTATGTTCAATATAGGTATTTGTTGTGCCTGGAAATGAACAAATAAATGAATGAAATGAATGAATTAATGTGTAATATTTGTTGAAGACATTTCTTTGTTATGGAAAAAATATTAAAATCATCATGAACAATACGAGTGGTTATTTCTAGAACTTTGTGTATATAATTTGGCATTTATCAAGACAAGATCGTTGATTCTTGCTGTCCTGTGAACATCATCGGCGTGGTGACGTTTATTTGTTTGCCGTTTTCGCGGTCGCCTCGTGATTGAGAATATCGCCAGGTAAACTCGTGACAGTTTTTAATGTTTTATTGTTCAAGTGCAATAAGACTGTGTTTAAGGTGACCTCCCAAATGTTGCAGATTATATATTCGGTGGTTATTTGCAGGTTTGTCGGTAGCGGCTCATGAAAAGCAAGTTTGCCACACATCTTTTTCCACCGTCACCAGTTAATCTGAA
>NW_005187559.1:938389-939385 GCF_000239375.1 Pundamilia nyererei
CCGATTTCAGCGTTTGAACTTCTCAACTAAAGCGTGCAGTTTACTTTGTGTGAACTAACATGGACTCGAATCAACCAGCGCCACCTCTGGCCAAGTGCCACAGCCTACAGCCAAATCAACTTGTGACACATCTGCAGCTGGCTCTATCACCACTGAATTCTTTTCATGCACAATACACTTGTAACAAAAGAAAACCCGTTGAACTACATGAAATGCAGTTTTGCTTATTTTGAGCTTATCATACGGTTGAAGATTCCAAAATCAGCACTGCTTTTGTTTATATCATTTCACAGCAAAAACATTTGTATTCAACAAATATATTACACATTAATGTTTGACTACTGTTGTCACAACACATTCTGTCAGCACAGTCAGCATTCATATGTCTATCCCTATTGTGGAATATATTTTCAATGACCTTTCCCAGGTATGTCGTGCCAGTGGTGAGAGAAGCTCAGGTGCAGAAACTGATCAGTGTGTAAGATAACCAAATTGATACCATTAGACGGAAACACCTTGAATGGGTTACTTAAACATAACTGGGTGAAATATCACATTGATGCAACAACAGAAAACGTATAGTTCAGGTAACCTGCATGCCTTTGCACTTTAAAGAGACTGGAGCCTCTAAAGGACACATGAAAATATAGACTGATTCACAGATAAGGCTTTTGCACAGAAAACTACATTACCTGCACATTTTAACATGTTTAATTGCGTCACTCAACAGCCTGACGTCAGATGAATGACTCTGACAATCTAATTTTTCCTGCAGATTGAATGTACCTTCTGTGTAAATTGGTACCATGCAGTGTTCGTGGACTTCCCCTGTAAAGAAGGCAACTACAAATGTGTGCATGCCAAATAAACATGAAAAAAATAAATAAATAAATAAAAAAGAGATCCCTGTGGTCTTTGCTTATTGATTGTTTTTAGTGTTGACAATCTACATTGCTGGCATTGCATCTTTCAACATGTTTGTGGGTGGATGTGAAT
>NW_005187559.1:940489-941582 GCF_000239375.1 Pundamilia nyererei
ACACACACACACACACACACACACACACACACAGGGGCCCTCTGACCACCACCAGTAGGCAAACATGGGGTTGACCTGCTCTGCCACCTGAGCTACAGCCACCCCATTAGATCAGTTGGATTAACTACTGAAGTGTCTAAGAATAACTCAAATGAATAATCCCAGGTTTTAATATAATGCAACAGTTTTATTTTTTCTAACTGTCTCCATTCTTCATGGCAGTGGTTAAAACTTCAGTCGACATTGAAAACATCACAACTCAAAACCACCTAAGCCACAGCCACCAGATGTCTACTCCTGTTGGGATAGATTATTAAACATTGGATGGCATTGAGGAAACTTGTGATTTGGTGCTACATGAATAATATTGAATTGGATGCACATAGTTCTGCACCTAGAAAAATGAAGTGTGATCAAATATTTCCAATAGTAAACAGAGTAATGCCTGTACATACAAAAACAACTCACTTGTAGAAGTCTGGGTAAACTTCCATAGACATCACACACCATGCCCATGATGCATGGTCTGTACAACTTTGTACAGCCCTGTGCTCCACCAGACAGTGTAAAAGGACAGAAAGCCTCGTGCTGTGAACAGAATTTCGAGAACACTTTACTGTACGAGTAATCTGCTAATCCTACGACAGAATAATGGCGCTGACAGTGGAAAATGGACACAAGGCCACACGGGAGTGTCCTGTGTGCTATGAAAATATTTTGGCTGCAAAACGCACTTTGAGCTGCAGGCATGTCCTTGGTCAGGACTGCTTCAGTAAAATAATGGTAGTTGCCTAGAATCAAGGCTCTATTGTTTGTCCTAGCTGCTGTCAAGCCACTATTCTTAACGAACAGAATAAAGATGGCAGCAGATGAAGACCCCATACAGGAGGTGGCTCTTCCTGTCCGATGGGATAGTTTCCAGATAACACCGCACACCAACACAGGTGGTGTGTGGCATGGAGGTAACTGGATGCCGCCGTACTTGAGGAATTTCTCAACAAGGTGCAGAAAAGACAAGGGGCGAGTAGGTAAAGTGGTTGCCCCGTGATCGGAAGGTCAAGGGTTCGAATCCACTGAACGCTAAATCACTGCT
>NW_005187559.1:942077-965766 GCF_000239375.1 Pundamilia nyererei
TCCAAGGCGTATTTCATTGTTATGGAAAAAGAGATTAAAATCACGATGACCAATTGGAGTGGTGATTCCTATTACTTTGTGTATGTAATTTAGCAAATGGAGCATGGAGGTAACTGGATGCCGCCGTACTTGAGGAATTTCTCAGCAAGGTGCAGAAAAGACAAGGGGCGAGTAGGTAAAGTGGTTGCCCCGTGATCGGAAGGTCAAGGGTTCGAATCCACTGAACGCTAAATCACTGCTCACTAACACATTATATTAGAAGACAGTTACCACATGTTGATCGCATATAGTCACCAGAAACAGCCAAGTGGCAGACACCAGAGATGGCAAGACAACTGTCAATATAACCGAGGACGATGCTCAGGAGTGTACAACGTATCAGCTCACATGCAGAGGATTTATCTTCCCACTAGTGCTGATATGTTGTCATGCAGAGGCACCATCTTGTGATTGCGTTGAGAGCCCCCATAATCTGTTTAGGACTTGACTCTCAGTGAACAAACTGTCACCTACAGGAATGAGTCTCAGGTTTTTATAATCAGCGACCAACTGAAACCCACGACACGCAACGATACTGCTGTCACTAGGGCTTCCTAGGGCTAACTAAATGAGACTGCATTTGCCTGGTAGTGGTGATTTATTCACACTGGCATGACTTCAGACAAATTAAGGTAACGTGAAAAACAAGATTACTAAACATCCAGTGTGCTGTCAATCTCTCTAGAATGAGGGATTCAACCATGTTTTACCAGACATCAGGCAAAATGATGACCTGTTTGCTCAGAATGCGTGGTTGCTCTCCATTACAACTCCATCGTCAACATGCTGGTGACCATCAAATGCTGAGCCCTGTCTTCTGATGTGTTACAGCCATAAAGACACCAGAAGCCCTCAAGTTTCTTACAGCAGACAACCCACACGAAGAACTGACACAGGAGCATCACATAGCGGCACTGGTGCAGTTCACAAGTCCAGTATTAAAAAACAACAACAAAAAAAAACAACCCCCCCAAAAAAAAAAAACAGGCTGATTTCCTGCCAAAACCTTTGACTGCTCCACAGAACTGTTTTGTCTTCAAATAGGCTCCAAGTCTGGTTAACAGAGTTTTGAATGTTTAAAGCAATGTGGTTTTCAAGAAGCAGACAGAACAAATTAAGGTTTAAAAGCCCACTGAGCCCAAGCTCCATAACTAACAATCCCATTTCCTAACTAGTCTCAACCCTAGTCTTCAGACAGATACTTGTGGTGGGTACTTATGCACTGATTCCACCAGAGCCAAAAGGCAACCAGAAACTGGCAACCTTCTGGTAACCAGGGAAGTGCTCCCAAGACACTGTCTTTAGCCACGTTCTCCATCGCAATAAAGTGAAAACAAGCTGGTTGATCTCCTATTGAGATCAGCCCCTTCAACCTACAAGAGGAGCTTGGCTCATGTCTAATATAGTATACAAATACAGGCCATTTACTCAGTAATAGATCCAAAAGGCTTTTGACAAAAAGCTTTGAAAACCCAACAAAATAAGGACTACAGCCAGAGCCTTCAAAAGCAGAAATATTGACAAATGCTAAAATGACAAGTCAAATTGGTCATTATCAGTAAATAACACTCAAACCTTAACGAGTGAATTGAAGACACAAGCGGAGACACCAGAGCTTGACTGAAACAAACCAGAACCAATTCTAAACTAAACCACCAACCCCACCAAAGACCGCTGACGTCACACCAACTGAGAAGAGACAGCAGTGAACACATGATCCAGCTTTTAAAAACTGAAGGCTCAGGTGAACTGGATTAACTGATGACCATCTAATTTCAGCTAATTACCCTCCAGAGTTTGAAGAGTGGGAGGGGCTCCACACTGAGGTTCATTTATACATAAAACTAACAGAATTAAGTTCTCCTCCCAGTGTATTAAAAACTATATTTTTATTGAGCTCATTTGTCATTTCTTTAATCAAGTACTTTTCATAGTTTTGATTCTTATTCATCTTATAATGGAAGTATTTAAATCTTTTAAACCTGTTTGAGTTTCAAAATATATATTTAAATCGAAAGACTAAATGTGTTTTGCTTCTTTATAAAAAATTTACATTTATCACATTTTCACAGGTTAACTCTGACCAGTCATAACAGTCCATTTCACACACATCTTTATATCATCCACTGCTGAGAAACTTCTGAAACATGAAGAAACTTTCCTCAACGTCAAACTGCTCTGGATGAAAATTGTGAAGAAACAGACCACCTGTATATAATAGTTGTGTTTTTCTAGCTTTTCTTTTTGTTGTATAGATTTTTCTCATGGCTGCACAAAATGTAACTATTATAGTGAGTGTGATGTCACTTCAGGTTGCAAATAACATTTTCAATTAAAAGTAGAAAAAACAAACAATTTAGAGAACAGATGGAGTCAGAACTGAAATAGTTCTGCCTGTTTTATTTTCTGATTAAAAAGCAGAGGAAGTTTTTATTGAGATATTTGAATGGATTTACAGCAGCGTGTGCTGCTCTCTCTCTGCTGATAGGATTAAATGGAGCTCACCCACCAGTCTCTGTCTCTCACTTTGATCTAAATGATTGTAATCATTTGGATAATATATTTACATATTATTTATACATGTATATAATATTTATTTGATTGCATTTTTTGATTCCAGTGTTTCAGTGTTTGAGGGGTTTAAGGGTATTGCATTCTCTCACACATTCACGTGTAATAAATAGAAGCAGAAGTATCAAAAACATTACAACTTTAAACAAGCAACATATAGAGTACAAAGTGCAGCAATGCTTAGCTTTAAGGCGGCTATTTGTTTACATATTTTGTTGGCTACCTAATTCATAAAACAAAGAATGTTCAAAGGTTTTCTTTAATAAACAGCCTTTAATAAAAAATTGTAAAATTAAAAGATGAAAACAAAAAATAACATAAGTACATTGTTAGTTTTTCTGACAGTTTCTTGTGGGTGCTTCTGTTTCATCTACAGATCCTCTGGCAGGAGACTGGATTGATGCATCTGCAGATAGAAACAATGTTAGAAATCTTACAGCTGCACATCTATTACACACCTGAATGTCTTGTTAATGTTGAGGCCTCTCTGTATATTTTGTTGAAGTTTACTGCTACAATGAAGTGGTCCAACAATAAAACTCAATAAAATTGTCCCTTTAAAGAAACAACCAAACTACACGTTAAAGTTAGCATGATACAGAGTGAAGGCATTCTTCAAGGTTTCAGCTGATTAAACCTCTTCTTCAACTGTGTACATCCAACACAACACACGGACTCTGAGAGCTGTTATAGGAAGTTCTAATCATGTTGATTTTAAATGCGATTCTACTAAAAAAAAAACCAAACAAACAAACTATGCAGCATATAAAATGGTGCTAAATCTTACCGCTATCACAATGTGAGACAAAGTGTCTGTCCTCACAATGGAGCACTAAAAGACATCAGGTCTGGAGATCTCTCCAGGAACCTTGAAAACATCCATGCCACCGTGAGATAAAAAATCAGCACTACTAGGCAAAAGAGGCCTCCACAGATGAGCTGATACGCCGTACACCCCGGAGCACGGTCCTCGGTTATATTGACCTACAGTTATATTGATATACAGTGGTCTGTGGTCTGTCTTCCTTGCCTGTTTCCAGTGGAAATATGCGATTCACTTGCAGTAACTGTCTGTTCAGCGCCTTGCTGAGAAATTTCTCTCAGGTGTGGTGACACCCAGTTACCTCCGTGGCACACAGCAGCTGTGGAGGTGTGCGGCACTAACTGAAAACAACCCACAGGGAGAAGAAGAGGGGCCTCCTGTGTGTGGCCTTCATCTGCTGCCAGGTTTTCGCCGTCTTCCTTCTGTTCATCATGATTAGTGGGGTGACAGCAGAGAGGACAAACGATGGATCCTTCAGTCTGAGCGACCACCAGTATTTTACTCAGGCAGTCCTGGCAGAGGACATGCCTGCAGACCAATGTGCTTTTTGCAGCCAAAATAGTTTCAAAGCATATGGAGCACTCCTGTGAGGCCTCGTGTCTGTTTTCCTGTGTCAGTGCCATTTTCCTGTTCTAGAATTTGTAGGTCACTTGTACACTGCAGTGCTCTTCAAGTTCTTCTGTTCTCAGCACAAGACTTTCTGTCCTTTTTAAATTGTATAGGGAGCAGGGGCCTGTACAAAGTGATGGGAAGGGGTGGCACCGACCCCACCCTCAACCACCTTCCCAAATCCGATGTCTTGACTTGGTGACCCACTAAAATTCACTAAAATTTTGAAATCATAAACAACATAATGTTTTGTAATTACATTTTTTATCAAATATTTTAAAAAACATTACATATTTAAACGCAGTTTTCCCCTGAAATGCTTGAAAATGGTTCAGTCCAATCCCCAACTCTAAACACAGCCGTATGAGTGTTGTTGAGCAGGTATCTCTGGTAGTGAACCCTCAAAGGTTATCAAAGTTTTTTGTACCTGAATCTGTTCGTATTTTAATCAATCAATCCTTTATTTGTCACATGCAAATATAGCAGTCCCTCTGAATATGGATTTGAACAAATGACAGACTGGCTGTCTAGGACTTTAAACAGCAGTCTTTAAAATAAATTCAGCAACTACTAGTGCTATTAATAACAATAATAGTTATAATTATCATTGCCTTTCGGTCATTATTTATCATTTTCCAAAGCACCATAAGTCACAAAATGCTTAGAATTACATCAAACTGGGTTTTAAATTACTTATATTATTGCTGGATGTCATCACAGTATCATTTGTTTATGTCATCTCATAGATGCAGGGTATGAGGCTATTTGTTTCTTTTCATTGAGTTTCATTAAGTTTCTCATGTTGGGCTGGGACATTAGGCTCCATGGTTTTTGTCCTCCACATGGAGTTGTTTTTCTTTTTTTCTTGTAGTCTGTTAGCCGTCTTCATTTAACCTTTGATTCCAAACTCTTTTTATTTGTCTTGATTTTTTAACTTGAAACACTGCAAGTGTCTCAGGGGAAAAGCCTAGCTGGACCGGCTGGACTGACAGAATCACATCACATAGATTCACATTAATCCTTCCCAACTGCTTGTCTATGGACTGTGGGAGGAAGCCAGAGTATCCAGAATGAACCTGGTACATGCAAACTCCACACAATGCAGCCAGATGGTGGATTCCAGCCAAGGACTTTCTTGCTGTGCGACAGCAAGACCATTTCCCCCCAAGAAATGTCCCCTTCTACTGCTGTAATCTTGTGTTAACTTTCTCAAATAATGCAGGTCAGCACACACATTAGTGCTGGAACTGGACTTGCTTATATTTCAGGTTTTACGTGAATAGTGAGGCACAGATCCAAGAGATGGTCATCTGTGAGTCTTAGACCCACCCAGCATTGACATGGATTGTTTTGCTAACCTACAGCAGGTCTATCTGGATACTCAAACATCTTGGTGGAGGTGTGAGAAATGCACTAACTAGAAATGATTGTCCCACTTTTCGTATAGATTTTTTGCTGTTGTTTTCTTTATTTCAATTGAGACATTTTGTCCTAAAATACCTGAGTTTTTATTGTCTTTTAGAGGCAATGTTTATTTTTTTGTTGTTTTTACCTAAATGTACTTTGTGATTCACAAATTTTTTTCATTATGAAGCTAATGGCTGCATTGACCGTCAGTTAGGTGCAGTTTGGTTTGTGAGTACAGGAGAATTATGCAAAGATTTTACACTCAGTTTCATACACAGTCTGGAAAAACTCTTACTAGCTATTACTGTTTTTCAGTTCTGTGATTCCCTCTACTCTAAATCTGAGTAGGTCCTATTTTTATGGTCGGGTTAGACTTCAGAGTGATAATCCACAGGAACCCACGAATATTAAAGATACTTTGACACTGTTCAGCTGTCGTCATACACATTTTCTAATATAATTTTTAACATTGCATTCACTTCTAGTGAACTTTTTGCATTTTGTCATTACACCCCACCCCAAGCCCCAGGGTGGAGGCCAGAACCCCTCCTTAAACAGGTGCTGTTTGTTTAAGTCAATCATCTACTCCTTGTGTCCCCTAGAACTTAAACTATTACACATTTACACTCTTGTAAAATAAGAACACTCAGCCACTTAAGGAAAATTTAAGCAAATTGTCTCTGATTTCTTCTTTAGACAAGAAATACTCACACCACCTTTTTTTGGACGACCTCATGCTGGTATGCAGTTGTCTGAATGAAACGAGCAACTGAAACAGGGAGGAAAGAGGAAAAGAACATAATAAAAGGACCTGTTTTACAAGTCAGCTTTCCCCCTCCACACCTGAGGGATTACCTCATCACCTGCAGGCTGTGGGCCTGGGTATCAGGGCTGGTGAAAGAATATGATGTAGGTTTCCAGTATGCTTTAAATCAATGCTGGGTGGGTCAAAGACTCCCGACACCCTGACACTGTGATCATTAAAGTGCCTCACCAGTCAGGTAAAACCTGAAACTCCAGTTCCAGCACTAAGGTATACATTGACCTGCACGACTGAGTAATCCAAAATTAACAATTCAACAGTTGTAATAAGAGGCCATGTTTGGGCTCAGAAGCTGACGCTGTACAAGAATAACTGAATGAATGACGATTTTCTATTCAGTGATAAAGATAAACAATATTATCTGACACATTACTTGTTTAACCCTCTGGGGTCCAGGTTTTAATTGGCTGTTTTTCACTACTTTTGATTTTACCTTTGTATTTCTCCTTTAAAAACTATTTACCTTGACTGTTTTGACTTTAAAAACCACAAACATGTTTAACGAATCATTTTCATAACTTGAAATATAAATTAAATTTTTTTTAAAATTTATATTTCTTTTTTTTTTTTTTTTAGTTTTTTGTACAACAATTTCAAACCACTAAACTTCTAAAATAAAATTAGGTGTCACAATAAGTTGCCACACAAATTATTTGTGCTATTTCAAAAAAGAGTTTCTGTCGTAAAAACAGAGTTCTTGTGAACGCTGTCCTTAGAAAATGCCGTTTTTACAGTTAATTCACTAAATGTGACGATAGTATTCAGAAAAATGCATCGCCTATGTTTTTAAATTATATTGGATTAATTAGATTTTATTTAGATTAGATTGGTTTTATGTGGCCTATCAACACAATTATAAACTGTTATATAGTTTGGTGTCTGCACTTTAAATACAAGTTTAAATGAATCTTAAATTGGTCATGTGATTTGGACATGCTGGCGTTAAATAATCTAGCTAGGCTAGCCCCTTTAGAGGACAATATCAGATACTGGTCATTGAGACTCATACCATTGTGTTTAGAGGTGGGGGTTGGACTGAACCATTTTCAGGAATATCAGGGGGCTAGCTTCTTTTAAAAAAAACTTTTTTATATATATTTTTACCAGCATAAATGTTGTAAATGCAAAACATTATGCTATTAAATATTTTATGATTTTATTAAATTTTATTTGGACACCAGTGCGAGGCATCAGATTTTTTGGGGGGTTATGTGTGGGTAGTGCCACCCCGTGCCACAACTTTGTACAGGCCCCTGCTCCACCACACACTTTAAAAGGGCAGAAAGTTTCGTGCTGTGAAGAGAAGTTGGAGAACACTACTGTACCAGTAATCAGCTGATTTTACAACGGAATAATGGCACTGGCAGCAGAAAATAGACACGAGGCCCCACAGGAGTGTCCTGTATGCTTTGAAAATGTTCTGCTTGCAAAACGCACTCTGAGCTGCAGGCACGTCTTTTGCCAGGACTGCCTGAGCAAAATAATGGTAGTCGCCCGGAGTCGAGGATCTATCATTTGTCCTCTCTGCCGTCAAGCCACTTATCTTAACAAAGAGAACCCAGCTGACGATACCCTGGCTGCAGATGTGGACACCACACAGGGGGTGGCTCTTCCTCTCCCGATGGGGTATCTTGTGATTGCGGCGAGGGCCTCCATAGACGGTGTGTTGCGTGGAGGAAACTGGATGATGCATCATTTGAGGACACTTTCTCGCCGAAGCAGCAACCAAACGGTCATCTACAGGAATGGGTCTGAGGTTTTCATAATCAGCGACCACGTGAGACCAACGACATGCAGCGATACTGCTGTCGGAATTCCTGCTGAACCTCCTGATTGTCGGGTCACCAAATCCGTCTGCATTTGCCTGGTAGTGGTGATTTGTTTGATCGCACTGATGTGGCTTCTGGTGTGGCTTCTGGTGAGTCACCTATGAGGATGTGCAGACTCCAACATCCATTCTCAGGACTGACACGTTGCCTCACTTTGTGATAACGGTAAGACTTTATTATTTACTATGTTCTGTAGTTTTTTTTTCTTCTTTTCCCTGTTGCGTTTGACTTGTTGGGTGTACACAGTTGAAAGGAGAGAGTTAATGAGCTGAGTCAGCTCGTGCTGACTTTAACTTGTAGCTTGTTCTCGTCCCTCAGACATTTTGTTATAACATTGTTTCTGTCTGCAGATGCATCAATCCAGTCTCCTTCCAGAGGACCTGTGAATGGGAAGCCCCACAATGAGCTGCTATCAGGAAAACCAACGATTATTTATTATTATGTTTAATATTTAATATTTTATAGTTAGACTTTTTCCAGTAATGACTGGAAAAATGAAAAAAAAATGTTTAGAATGTTTTTTTCAGTGTTTTATGAATCGCTGTGGCCAACAAATTATGTTTGAAAACTTCAGAGTCACTTTATAAATACGTATTGCTGCACTTTGTATTTTTATATATTGCTTGTTTATAGTTGATTCAAGAGGCCCACACCTTTTCTACAGTTGGTCAAGATTAAAGATTTTAGAACTCTGGTTTTGTGTGTTGTAATAAGTACAAACAATAACTCTTTGCATAAATGGCTTATGCAAAGAAGAAATTACACACACACACTCTAATCAAAGCTGTGTGTGTATCTATACACACACACACACACACACACCTGTAGTCAATCATTTTCAGTTTGGTACCCTGCAGTCTTAATCTGATTAACTAGTTGGATTAATTGTAGTGTCTAATAATCACAGATTTAAGAGTTTTATAAGAATTTTTATTTATTTTTAACATCTCCACTATTCTTCATGGCAGTGGTTAAAACTTCAGTCATCACAGCAAACATCACACCTCAAAACCATCTAAGCCACAGCCACCTGTGATGTCTAACTCCTGTTGGGATAGATTATGGATGGCTTTGAGACAACATGATTTGCTGCTATAAGAATAATACTGAGTTGGATGCACATAGTTCTGCACCTAGAAAAATGAAGTGTGATCAACTATTTCCAGTAGTAAACAACAAAACTCATGTGCCTACAGAAACAACTCACTCGTATAAGTCTATGGGTAAACTTCCACAGACATCACACATCATGCCCATGATGTATTTGTTAAATCTTCCCATTGTGTCCTCAAGAACTGCAGAAGAGCTTTTGTTGTTTTGGGGTTTTTTTGGCTATTTTTTCTTTGAGCCATTTTAAAGCCACATGGCTGTACTTGTTGAAATGTCCTACAAGCATGTATTTGATCATTTAGGTTTTAAATATAAACATTTTCATCTCAAGCCAGCCTTTTTATGTTTTTTTGCGTTTGTTTGGGGGTTTTTTTTTTTCGAAAAAATGTAACAATTATTTTTTAGACTATATAAAAAGCCACATGCCTTATATGCAAAAGTATTATTTACATGAGAAAATTTACACTAAATGAAATCAAATTTGCAAATTTGATGACCTGACAATGGCACATGGCAGGATGAACTATCACACATGAATAACTAAAGATAAAATGACCTAACAACAGGTCATGTTTTACAAGGGGCTCCTGCCTCCACCCTTGGGCTTGGGGGTGGGGTGGAATGTAGGAATGTGAAAGTTTCACTAGCAGTGAATGCAATGCTGGAAATTATCTTGGAAAACTTGCATGAATTTAAGTAACTTGAATGGCTGAGAATCTCCAAAGACATTCACTAAAAACAGTATAATATATATTTATAACAGTATTAGGAAGAGAACATCTTTGGATTGTAAAGCTCTAAGGTTATAAGCAAAGATTTATTTTTTTAATCATAAAAATAACAATTGTAATAAACTAAAAGCAGCACTTGAAAGTCAGAGTGAGTTATGGCTTTAATTGGGATTTTAATTAACATTTTAAAAAGTCAACCAGGTTGGTTACAATTTTAAATGTGCTTTATTTTAATAGAACTAAGATAACCTAAGATAAAAGCTCAGCCCTCTAACCAAATACTACCAGAGATATCTACTCAACAACACTCACACCATTGTGTAAGGTTTGGGGGTTGGTAGGCAGCGGACTAAACTAATTTGAAGTCTGTGAGGAGGGATAACGTCTTACATATATCAAGTGTTTTATATGTTTGATTAGCACAAGTGTTTTAAAAGGAAAATACTGTGTTGTTTAGTATTACATAGTTGTTTTGATTTTTTGAGGGACACCGGGTTAAGACAGTTAGGGGTATACTGAATAACTCCCACCCACAGTGGTACCCCGTACTGAAACTTGATAGAGAGCCTTGGTCCTGCACACACAGACTAAAAGGGCAGAGAGATCTTGCTAAGGAAAGAATTCGGGGAGCACTTCACTGTAGCAGCAGCAACCCAAAACTAGTTCTTGGCCATACATCTTCAGCAGAAGCACAACAAACGAGAACAATGGCTGATGAGGCTGCTGATATAGATCAGCTTGAACCACAGCCCAGCCAAATCCACAGTGACTCTCAGTTTACTGGACTAGACTTTCTCTTGATGCTACTGGAGATTTTGACTATTTTGCTATCAACCATTTGTCTTTCGTTTGATGGATATTTTGGCTGTTTCCGACTTCCAGATATCGAGGCCCCAGAGAGGTTAGCGCAGATTTTGATAATGGTAAGGCTCTTTTATTCATTCATTTTTGTATTTATTTAATCACTACATTTATTGTGCTCTGTATTTTTAAGTAATCACGAACAAAAAAAAATTGATGTAACTTAAATAGTGTGGCTGTTTGTCTCAAACATGAAGCAGTGGGGTTTGTTTAGAAAGTTCATTCTGGAAGTTAATAAATTAACAGAGCTTTTTATGATGTTTATTAAATGTGAAATTGTAAGTTTTCTTATGTTGTTTCTGGTTTTTTGTAGATGCATTAATGAAACATCCTGCCAGAGGTCGTGCAGACAAAACAGAAACGTCCACAACAAGCTGCAGCTGCTGATTCTTCAGTATTTGTGCTCCTGACAAGTTTCCAACACACCAGGATATTTTGTGTCTATACGTTTGTATTATAGCCTACAGGCTTCCTCAGTAAGATCTACAATTGCTGACAGTAATTTGTTTCTTAATGTATTAACAAATGGCCTTGTAGTGTAGTGGTTTACACATTGCCAATTTGATTCTGTGAGAACCTTTGGGCTTACATCTGGAAGGGGATGTAGTATAAAAATCTGCCAAATAAAACATCTGGAATGGACTGTTGTGGTAATCCTTTGTGTACAAGATAGCAGCTGAAACTCATTCACAAGATTGGAAAGTATTACAGTACAGAACCTAATGGAGGCCAGTAACTACCCAAGATCCAAGCAGTTGGAGGAGCCCTTGGAAACCTGGAATGAAGAGTTTGTATCTGTTTGCCATTTTTATTTCTAAATAATTGAGATCTAAATAAGTTGCCCGAATAAATCAATTGTGTGACTGCACTTTGATTAAAATAAATAATTAAATACTGGAGCCTTTCTTTTATCACTCATTCAAAGTTAGGCAAAATGGTTTAGTTCACCTCACACTCCACTAATTTAATCCTAATAATTTCCTTAGGGATTAATAAAGTATGCTGATTCTGATTCTTAAGTATTTTTTATTCATCTTAAGGCATGAGAAAAAGATTTTTGAACTTCATTTTTTTAAACATACTTTTCAAAGAGTTTTTTTTATTTTTTTATTTTTTACATGTGGACAACTGGCTGACCACTGTGCGTGAAAGGGTTAAAAGTTGTGCTGTGAGATAAGCAGAGCAATTTGAGGAAGCCAACATGTTTATTTATCTTTAGCGAGTTCTAATTAAACACTGTTGGGTAGCATACCGACATAACATATTCATATCTTTGTAATTCCAGTATCAGAAAGAGCATTAGACCACACGAGTATGTCATCCCTAACTCTTGTGTTTGAAACCATCAAAGGTTTCAGCACTGATAGAAAAGCCACTCCTGTCCTTTATGTGGAATATCTGCTCCAAGTGACTCAGGTGCTTCTTGTCTCTTGATGGCTATAATATACCAGCAGTGAGGGCTTACTTTGCTGCAGTATGATGGCTACCAGGATGTTGTAATGAGAGCATTACATTAATGTGTGCCCGGAACACATTCTGAGCACACCGTCCTGGCTGTTTTTACCTCTATTACAGTGCAGCATCACTGCATTCAACCTTGTGCTTTGGGTACAGAAACTGGTTCTCTCTTGGTTTGTGGTCTTGTTAACATATAATGGTAATGAGCAAAGGTAGATTTTGACTTTCTTATGGTCTCTCCTGAAGCACCAGTGAGTATGACTGAGCCTTACCATTGTCAATGTGAGCAAAGCATACAGGATATTGTGTTCCATAATTTTAAACAGCAATGTTGTCATGTTTATTGTACATGTTCAGTAGCTGGGGAAGAAACATTTACAGCATATTGAACATTCTTGAGTCCCTTTGGCTATCTTCAGTATCAATTGCCTACAGTATTGATACTATTGTCTTCAGCCTTGTACTTGTTTGGGTACAACAATTGGATTTATATTCTTCTTAAAATTGATCTCAATAATTTAAAAAAATAGAGATCAATAATCAGTCATGGTTGTATCTCTGAAAGCACCAATCATAATTTGGTCTTACTGTTGCTGGTGTGGGCAAACATCTTGTATCTCAAGATCTGTCTTGCGAATGGACACTGGAAGTCTGCAGCCAGGACATCCTCTAAACTGGCTTACCAAAAGCCATGCTAGCACAAAAACTCCTACCACAGAGTGGTTTTACTGCTGAGAGGAACAGAGAATGAGTCAGACATTGTTTTAGCAAAATTACATACAAACTGAATATTGATTCAGCTGGGTGCCATAATCCCAGCAATACAACATGCTTTTGGCTACGATTGTCTTGTCAAAATGCTGGTGGCCATTCATAGTCATGAAGGCATCACAATTATTTGTGCTGTCTGCTAACATCTCATTTTCGAGTGTCAATCATCTTACACACTTGCAATAAATTAAGGTCTACCCAGCACGTGTCGACCTTGACGCATGTTGACTGATGCATTCTGTTATTTTTTTATTTTTTTATTTTATTTTTTGGCCTGTCCCGTTTGGCTCTTTTGCCATCAGAATTGTTGTCTAAAGGCAAAGAAAGATGCCCAACGGATTTACTTTACCAAACTGACCATCCCAGCCTTGCCATAATGGTCCATTTGATTCACCTTTTATTGTTTATTTTATTTTCACTTACTGAATACGGGACAGACTTGACGGGGAGAAAGAAAGGGAAAGAGAAACAGCTGAGAAGAGGGACGGGGGAGAAGGGCAAAAGACAAAAACCAACAGAACGGGCAGAGAAAAAAAAATGCATATATCAATCACCTGGATCACCTGCTGAGAAAGAAAAAAGAAAGCAAGCAGAAGAGAACAAGAGTAATAGAATAAACAACATCACAATGATATATGGGGTAATGACAGTAAATACTAAATATTAAACATTATTGTGCAGCACATAAGATCAACAGAACACAGTGTGCTTTGAGGTAGGAGCCAAAAAGGGTGTAGTTTGTGGGTGTGATCACCCGTGTGTACACCTGTGAGCATGGACGCGCTTGTTTTTTGTTTTTTAAAAGGTTCCTTCATGTAATAATCTGCTAGAGGGTGTGGGGGGGCCACAGCCCCGTCCTCCAGGGCGTGAAGCAGGTATGGAGGAGATCAAAACTCCAGACATCCAGAGGCCCCCAGAACACAAGAGACCAAGGAAGACCAACAGAGGGGCAGCTGCGCCACTGTCCCGGAAAGAGCTGAGGAGAGTCCCAGATGAGGGCTCACTCAGCAGCCGCGGAGCAGAAGCCAGGGGGAGTTGCAGTGACGCGCCCGTGAGCTCCGCCAGCAGCCAGCTGCGCCTGAGTGACCGAGCCCCAGGCCGAGAGGCCGGGGGCACCCCACCTCCGAAGTGGCCCGAGCGAGCCCCAGGCTCCAGGCCCCGATAAGCGGCCGCCAAGGAGTGAGCCGGTGTGTACCTGGACGCCCATCCCCGGACACAAAGAACCACCAACGCACCGATGTCTGAGGGGGTCCGCCACTGGCAGGGGAAGTGGTGGTAGGGGGAGATAGGCCTCCAAACCTTGGAGGGCCTGAGATGTCCCCAGAGAGGTGGCGCCTGACACCCAACCTGACATATAGACACAGACATACAGGCACACACAGATACAAACATCCATTCCCACCCTCATGCTCTCTGACTGATGCATTCTGAGCACAGCCAGTGCTTGAAACTTTGGCTTGTGTAGTTATTACTGCACAGGGGTGGTAAGTGGCCTCTTTTTACACTCCCTGCTTCCACTGAGTTCAGATGATTTTAGAGGACACATAATGGGTCATCTGGTTGAGAATTTACTTCTGAGTCATGTTTGACATCTAAACAGGAACAACAAATCCAGGCAAATGGAAAAGTAGACTTTCATTACTAAGAAAAATATAACTGTCTTTACTTGATGATTGCTTCAAATGCTTGTGAAATCACAAGTTAACATCATACTACACTGCCCTCTTCTGTTTCAGGAGGATCCTGTCATCTTTAGGACAATGATATCTGAAAAATATCTGAAGGTAGAGTACTTGATGTTTTAAGATGGAGAGAAAGATGGGAGAATCATATCACCAATATAAGTGCACACAAGTATTTGCTATATTTTATGACTACATTAATGTCAAGTTTGTAGTAAAGAGGTTTTGAAAAGATTTGCGTCATAAATCATAAACTATAATAAAATAACTTTCTGAGGAATAAATCTGACTCAGTATGCAAAGTTATTTTGTGAAAACATCGTTTAACATGATTGAAGTTAAATTTTATATAACTTCAATCAACCACCTGAAACCTTGCAATTTTTTTTCTATCAAAATTCCTCTTCTGTTCCTGTTGTTCTGTTTTATCTACTCTGTTTACCATACTCATCTTTATACATCTCCATTAGATATCATCCGTTAAATTTTGTCATCAGTGCCAATTTAGGCAGGTTCATTAATGAGTTAAGCTATGCCCTCTACAGGATGTCCCTGGTAGTGACATATTTCTGACACATTTCTTTATGCCAGCGGCCAAGTTAAAAGTATCCCAGTAAATACATTTAACTCTTACTAGTGTTCATATTCTGTGCCTTCACAACATGGTTTGAGTTCATTTTGACCTAGGCTAAAAACTCCCCCTGTCAAATCCCCTCAAATTTTGAGCTACAGATCTGTTTAGGATGTTTATAAAGCCATGTCTGTGTATATAATAAATGGATGATTAATCTTTAATGGTTTCAAGAGCAGCGGAATTTTTTTTTAAAGGTTTTACAATCACTTTTAGACAAAGCAACTATTGTCACACAATAATTACTATAATTTTAATCTAACTTATTTAAGAATAAATGGAGGAAAGACCCTGCTGTTATTTAACTAAAAAATCACCTTACCGTGATGTGATGGTGCTAACTACTCTACTACCATAACACCCTTTTTCAGGTCACATCTCTGGGTCAAGACACCCTCCAACCTCTGTGTTGGTTGCATATAAGCAACACTGTTTGTAGATTCACCCATGACCCTTGTAAGACCAGCAGATGTCTCTGCAGGAACCCATTGGAAAAAAAAGTTTCAAGATTCAACTAAAGTCTTAATTTTCTTCATTTAACACTGACTGGATCTGAAAAGCTTTCAAATAGATGCTGGTTAAATTTGACCCAGAATAGTCTCATTTCGGGCTGAAAGAATAACAGAGTTTCTGCTGCTGTCAAATATCAAAACAGGTTAAACCTGACCCAAACACAATGTGTTAACTGTCTTCACTGAGGACAAACTTGCTTGACCACTATGTGCATGTATGTCATTGACTGACACATATGTGCACTGACATTAATGAATAAATCCACAAACTCAGTAGATGCAACAAATATCTGTGCATAAATTACAGTATATTCTATTGAGTTTTGGGTAAATTCAACTTAATTCAAATCAGTTTTATTTATATAGCCTTGAAAGTTGTCTTGAAACACAGGACTTAGCAGTCCTTTGTCATGGGTCACTCATTTGAGACTAATAAACATCACATTTCAGCTGGGTATGAAGTTTGGAAAGACATTTTGGAAAGAATTAATGACCATTTGATGGTACTGATTGGGAGTGATTGTTAAAATACATACAATCAGTGTAAGTTGAAAATTGTAAATATCAGTGTATCATCATACATTATGTTTTTTGCACAGTTTTGTCATCTAATGCCATCTAACTTTTAAAGTACAGCAGCCTCAAGACCTAATACAGTTAAACATGTAATTAGTTGTCATGAAATTATATATAAGCTATAGATAATAAAATTACTTTTCAAACCAGTCCTAAAAGTGTTTATTTTAAAGTTAGGAGTCTAAAAAAATTGGAAGCCAGCCCTCAGAGGTCTTAAAAAAAAGCAGTTTTTGATACTTAATTTCGACCTTAGTGTTATTAGCATCAGAAGTGACTGCCTGTTTAATTCATATCCTGTGCCATAAATACACAGCAGTCAGTTCTATCACACCAAAACACCTAAAAATCCGAGAAAACTAAGCATTGTAGGATTTCATTTGTGGTCCCTGGTCCACTTAAAAATAAAGAAAGTCTTGAGGAAAGAGGGATTCGGAGTAAAGTTCACTCTATTAGTACGAGAAGTCTACTTTTCTGTAATAGTTATTGTAGGTAAGAATTGTTGAGGTTCAAAAAGGAGACAGGTGGCTTAATAAACCTTACAAACACTAATAATTTGTTTTAAAAAATGTATTTACTTTCAAAGGATTATATTTAAAAATCCAACTTTTCATTAAAAATAACTTAATAGTTTTACGAGACTTGTTTGTGATTTTCAAAAAACATTATTCAGCATTTCGATTTAAAAAAATACTTTTGAATTAAATGTAAGCATCTCTTACTGAATAATTATAGCTAAAAACTTACAAAGCACCATTAGCATGGCAGATATATTTTCCTTATATTGAAACATTGCTACACTTTGTTCATTAAATGCTGCTTTCCTTTTCTACTTAAAAAATACAATTCCTGCATTCAATATATCTGACATAAGATAAATACCTTAAGCACTTGAGATAATATATTTTATGATGGATAGCATATTCAGTATATATTGCAGCTGGATCTAGTTTATATACTGATCTGTGGCTTAGCTACATTCACACAGCAAAATGTATATATCTCAAAATAAGGTATCAAAGCTTTTCAATACTTGAGTACAGTGTACATTGTTTCTCTCTAATATACCCACTTCATACCAGCAAAGCATGTAGAATCCTATTTCAATTAAAATGTTTGTACCTCCATCTGTTACTGAGGAGGAAAGAAAGCCCCATAATGTTTTTCCTGACGAGCTAATATGTTCAATTTACATCTGAAAGGTCTGAGAATGGCAGTGCTTTATATTGTGCGTTTTGTTAGTCGCACTGAGAAGTAACTGTGTTGTATCCGTTTGATGATTGACTGGACTGACTTAAGATTTAATGATTTTCTTTCTTAAGTTTGTATCAAGTGCTTCAGGTTCAATGACCTTCGACCCCTTGCAGTAAAAGCAGAGAGAAAAATACATTAAAAAAATTTTCCTAGCCATACGTAATGTAAATAAATATAGTTATCAGCCTGTGTTGTTAGACTGATTGCATGTTTACTTGTGTCATTAGCCAATTTTGTAGCTCAGAACATTCAGAGATGTTTCAACAATAATCATATAACAGATGCTGCAGTTTCACTTTGATAATCTTTGATAATTAAAGAGAAAAAGACATATATAGACAGTTCTCCTCTCAAATGGTTTAATTTATGTAAATATTCTATGTCTAAAAACACACAGTATGAACATGTTCACTTTTTGCTGTCAATAATTCGAGGCTATTTCTCTTGTGCTCTTGTATCATCACAAATGTATTCTCAATGTGGGGCCATCTATCAATATGGAATCCAGTAACAGGGTATATTATCTAAAAGATAAACTAATACTTTTTAATATTACCATTATGAAGACAAATATGAAAGGAAGAACCCTCTGCAGGTTGTAACTTGTAGGACTGGCTCAGCAAGACAACCAACCCAGAGACTGACAGAAACTAGGAGTGTATGGGTTTCCCAGTATGGTGGTGATAACTGCACAGCACACTGTCAAAATGAGTCTTTGCATTTGTCATGAGGCTCCACCTGCACTGCCATATACAAGTGTTTTAACAGTTTGCTCAAACGTTTAATGTTAAACTTAGTGTATATTTTTAATATATCATTTGCAAGTATGTGTGTTTTTTAAGTTCTATCATCTCATTTTGTCTGCAAAAATAAATAAACCAAGGTCAAGTTCATATTAAATGTACCATTTCGACTTTCTTTTTTGGGCAAATGCAGACAAACTAAACAATCCTGAGATCGGGGTTGAATGTGCAGCTTGGCTTTGCGCACAAAGGTATTTGCTCCTGCTTGGAAACAGGGTGTTGAACAACAAACAGGGTAACACAACTAAAGTTAGCAGCTCTAACAGCAAAGTGATTGTTTTCTTCACCTTTTTAATAGTTTAATTACGTTACTGTGTCCACTTTTATTGGATTTACTATCTATGGGCTATGATATGTGGTTCTCCAGCAGGTTGAACACGTCAGACAAGATTGCAGAACAAAAGGTTTTACTGTTTGAGGCTTCCTAAGATAAACACTTGCTTGGCGATTCTCAGTAAAGGACAAGTCACGTGTATAAACTTTTCCAAAGAATCAAGGAAGGAAACTGATAACATCTTAAAAATCCTCACTCCAACTAAAGCACATCACTCCATTTTCAGTAATTCTGGACACTGAATACAGCCAATCGCGTGTCTTTCTTTAAATGTCAGTAAATTACTCAATTCTTTGACCGAGGCATGCGGATCGCTGGGCTACATCAGTACAATCCAGGGAAAAACCGAAGCTGTCACTGCGAGTAAAACAAACAAAGACAGCAGGCAGAACAACCATCCCGTTGTCGTGCAAATCCTACGCCTGCGCTGGGGGCGAGCCGCATGTATTACAACACCGGGCGCATCTCCTTCAGTCATGGGTCGCCCTTGGGCGCTTATGATGAATATCTGGGATCCCTTTTGGCAGGGGCTGATCCGCTTCTGTCGGCGAGCTCGCTGAGAAAAGCCTCTAAAGCAGCGAGTGATACAGTAAACTTCACTCCGTAAACTGTCTCCTGAGGCGCGCCGTGCGCTCTGCTGCTGTCCCACCGGCAAAGGGAGAGGCACCTTCAGGGTCTGCCGCTCTTTCGGATCATTATCGGCTTCGAGTGAGTTCAGCGCTTCATTTTGTTTTTCGATGAATGTAAGATGTCGGCAGATCGAGCAAACGATCGTGTTTCTGATATTTCCATCGCTGTTGATGGTCACCAGCGTTTTGACGAGACAATCGTGGCAGAAAACATGTCCGCAGCTTAAAGTTCGTTCGGTCCCAGAAAGATACTCGTAACATACCGGGCATTCTGGTCCGTCGTCCTGGCTTTCGTCCTTATAGAGTGCCATACTTCCAGTGTGAACTTAATACAGAGAGCATGAAAAGATAGACTTTGTTTACCCGTTGAGGGAAAGCTCCAAGTTCTTTCTCTTCGATACAACTCTCTTACTTTTAACTGTGGGTGGAGCAGAGGCGTGCATAAACGTGTGGCACAGGGTGGCAGTAATCCTTGAATGGTCTTACCTCCTGGGTAGGTCTTACTTTCAAACTTGTCCTGCCTTTCTCCAAAACTTAAATAGCTCTGACTGGATCTATTCTCTCAAGAATATTTTTATTTTCATTGTTCAGTGATAAAAGCATCAAGATATTTCATCATAGTTTTTGCGCAATCCTTTTTATTCGATGATCATGTTGTTTTTGTCAGGTTGTTTGCAAAAACTATGCAAGGAAAGTTACTGGTTAACAAAATTAGTACACAGCAAATTCAAAAGTGTTAAATGTATTGGTGTTAGTAGTCTTCTCTAAGTAGAGTCACATTCTTTTAATGTAACTCTGAGGTGTAAAATGATAGTAGTTAAAACCAAGTGTTAAAAATTAGTGTTTCTATGTCAAATCTGGAGGTGTTAAAATGGAAACATTAACTCTTGACCTCTTAACTCCGAACTCCTAGAGGGGCTATGACCAGAGGTGGGTCGAGTATCCAAAAATTGTACTCAAGTAAGAGTAGCATTACTTTAAAATATTATTACCCAAGTAAAAGTGAAAAGTAGTCGTCAAAAAAGTTACTCGAGTAAGAGTAAAAAAGTACTTGGTGAAAAGACTACTCAAGTAGCGAGTAACTGTATGAAATGTCCGATTTATTTTATAAATAAATGCTATCAGACAAACAAAATAAATATACAAATTTTAGTATTTTCCAAAGGAATATATGTAAAAAGATCCACAAAATAAGGCACAACAATTCTAATTTCAAGATTTCAGATTTTCACAACATTTTTCAAACAGGCTTTTTTCACCAATACCTACAGTAAGTAATATATAAACAGTGCAAACAATTTCCAGTGACAAGATATGCTGTAAACTTTAGATTCATTTTTGCTCCAAATGGCACAGCAGCTTCAGAGAAAACAGAACGAGGCATCTTCAACATATGTACATACAAGGCAGCTCAGTTTACCATAAATTGTATAAGTGTGCATTTTTTTCTGCATATTTAGCAAAAATGTGCCCTTTCTTCACTCGGTGAGGTGATGGTTAAGCTTCAGCAGCAGTTTGCTCTCAAGGTGCATACACATAAGGTAAATGTACACCAATATTCCAATGACAGGTGTGTGATTCATATCGAAGTTATGTGCGGATTAGTGTACAACGATAGAAATTTAGTATGTTTTTAGAGGCCCGTGTGCAGTGTTGGTGCCCAGTCTGGAATTGTTACATCCATTTCACATGCTGGTTTGCCTGCAATAATGTATATAAAAATGTATATAAAAATTGGTGTATTTCAAAAATAAAACTATGAAGATATTCAAAATAAATTTCCTGTGGTGGGAAACTATTTTGTGCAACTTTTTTGTATTTACAGTTTTGAGGCATAAGCCTCTTAAATTTCTCTAACTAGAAATATATGTTAAAAAATCAAAAGCGATTTTCTTTTTTTTCTTTTTAGCTTATTGCACTTTTTTGCAATTTATGTAATTACTATGCACTTAATGCATACATATTATTAAAATTTGGGCTATAATGGTTGTATTGATGTATAGCAACTTGGAATGCTCCCACAAATGGCACTACAACATGTAAAAATATAATATAAGCTCTAAGGTTCACAGGAACAGTTTAATTAGACACACATTTAGCATTTTTCTTTATATTCTTGTTTCCATCACTGACTAGGGATGGGTATCGTTTAGGTTTTATCCGATACCGGTGCCAAACCGGTACTTTTGAAACGGTGCCGGTGCTTAAACGGTGCTTAAACCGGTGCTTAAAGAATGGAGAACACAAAATTGGTCCAAAAACCTCTCATGTTCAGCTGTTTTTTTGTAAAAAGATAACAATGTTAGCCTTTTCTGCAGCTATACGGCATATATGGCATCACTCTTGGCTGGAAGCAGTGCTTAAACAATGGAAAAAACACAAACTTTGTCCAAAAACCTCTCATGTTTAGCTGTTTTCCACTTTTTCTTTGGTCATTTTAGCCTTTTTGGCCAGGGTGAAGGGAGTATCTGCCATCAAACAAGAAGACAGCCGCATGTAGCTATGATGATGTTTGCTAGTTCACCTTACATACATTAATGTAATAACGTGGTTAGCCTACTCAACGTAAATTACACATGAACAACATTAAGCTACTCATGTAGAGAAGAATGGCTGCTGCTGCCATCATCATCCGTCATCATTTCTGCTACACTGGCAGAGCTAGGGGCCAAGACTCTCCTCTTCGTGTTTTTGGGGGATGTTGCTAACTCCGGGTCCGATAACAGGCAACCCACCCGCAGTAGATGTGCTCGGTGTGAGGTCTCGCAGCAAGCTATCAAATACGGCGCATTTCTCGGCTTTTAAAAAAAACGCTATGCATCGCCAGGTGTTTCATCAGATTTGAGGTGTTACCTCCTTTGACAGTATTACCTTAAATCACTTGTTGCAGGCTGCTGAGTTTGCATATTTTGCTGTGAAGTACAGCCAGACTTTTGACCGCTTTGCCTTGGTCATTTTTAATCTGTAGCTCTGCTCTAAAAGAACGTACATACCTGGCCCCGCCTGCTATCCTCGGAAACGTAAAATGATTGGCTAGAATCTAAAGTGTATCACAGCTCAGGAAAAAAAAGCACCGAAATGTGCGCTGCTTTTCGGTCTGGTTACTACCATTTATGTCAGAACTGGTACTGGTACCCATCCCTATCACTGAAATGTTCAATATGATTACTATCAAAGGAGAAAATAAACCCTGTGTAGTTTAAAAAAAACTTTAATTCAATCAAACTGAAATGTTGCCGAACTCTGATGGACATGTCTTTTAATCTTGTCAACAAAATCCGTAATCATCTAAAGCTGCCATTTATCATCTTGTAAAATGTTCCCTCTGCTTCTGTTGCACATCTCCCCCAACACTCTCTTCTTCACCTGTCATGTGCAGCTGGTCCAACCCCTGCATGCCTCCTTAAACTGGTGTGTTTACATCTCTTTACCTCTGTTGTGAACTTTACACAAAGTTTGTGGTAACAAAATCAAACTGATGAAGATCTCCTTTGAAAAACACACACTCACGAGACAAAATAAAACCAGACTTCTCAAAGTAAAAGCAGAGACCTCAAAGCTGGTAGTACAAAACACAGTGACAACGTGCGTATTAGATACCCTCACTCCAAAAGCATAAATATAAAAAAAAATGAATCTCCAAGAATATCATCCTAAAAAATGGCACTGAGGGGGGTGTTACAGTGGAAAAAAAAGCAGCCATATTTTCATCATAAAATGCTGAATTTTAGTAAAAACAATGCTCTGCAGTTTGATACTGTCATTACAGACAAAGCGGATGTTTAAAGCATTTGGACGCACATTTGAAATGCCATAAGTCTCCTTATCAGCTGGAAATATTAAAGCCATAAAATGACTTTTGAGAGTGGATAAAAACTATTGAACAACAGCAATGTTGAGCCTGTTCCAAAATTTGAATGTACATGTGTTGAAGGTGCGACTCTTGTTGAATTATTAAACATATTTTTCTTCAATCTTTCAAGCCATAAAAAAACCAAAACAACTTTTAATTTTCTTCTGCTTGAGTCTCAGCCTCGGGTAGCTCTACTTATCATTGATGAGTCAGTTGTCTGTTTGTGTTACTTTTTTCAAGGAACAGTCACCCTTACCAACATTATTGGTAAGGGTGACTTTATGTGTTTGGTTACTTACTTAAGTGGATGTACTGTGGAAAGTTTAACCTTACATACTGTTACACCCCGGCCTAGGCAACCGGCGTGCAACACAGGAAAAAAAAAA
>NW_005187559.1:967301-968673 GCF_000239375.1 Pundamilia nyererei
TCTTGTAAAACAAAAAAAGTTGATTCAAAATGCATTTTAAAAAAAAGAAGCTCCTGCCATCACCTTTCTCCTGTACACACACACAGATAAACGCACACACACACACACACACACACACACACACACACACACACACACAAAAGTGCCACATTAAAAACAAATCAGCAGATCCACAAATTATGGATACAGACTCTTTTCAGCTATAGAGGTAAAGGTATACTTCATGCACTTGTCAGCTTACAGTTTAAAGGCTTGCATTAGAGTGCATTGGTGCACACTTAGGCATCTTTTATTTAACATGGTTATACCATTGTGAATTTTGCTATATAAATATGCTAAATATGAGTCTATCATATGTGTGACATCCAGGTAAAAATCGAAAATATATATCTTTAAATCAGTAACTTTGCAAATTTGGAGGAAATGTTTTTGGACAACAAATGAGTCGCCTTTAAAACAGGGTTTGAATAATTAGCGCTGACAGACAGACATACTTACCGTGTGAAAGGACCGCGGATGTCTTGGAGCAGAGAAGCACGCTGTATTGTTCCTTCTCTCTTATGCATAAGCAACGCCAGCCTGTCAGAAACGCTCTGTGCGGGCAAAGCTGGTTCCAACGCACGTCGAGGCATCAACTGGCCTTTCTGCCGGCTGGCTGGTCCCTCAGCTTTCATGCTGGGATCTGCAGCACAACTTCGCACTGGCCACTGGGGCACGGCAAAACTTGCAAGTCCTAGTCTGACTCTTCACTGCTCGCAAAGAATTAACAATTAAAGAAAGTGATCCAACACGAAACTCAAATCAAACAGCGCAGTCGGAATTGTCCACAACCACGCTCAGTTTCACAAATAAACAAAAAACTTGCACCAGCCATAGACACAGGAGGGAAAACTGAAAACTTCCCAGAAACTGACATTGTAATAAATTAATCACGCTAAAGTCGCCTCTACGCCTTTTTGGAAAGGTCCAGAGCCTTTATACATAGCATATGCCAAGCAGACTTAGTGCGAGATAAATAATGTGTAGCCTTAGAATTTAACATTTACAGTATAAAGAGACACACAGGTCAGTACCTTCGCCATTGTCTCTAAACATTGAGATCCATTAAAAAAAACAATCAGTTTTATCAACAGAGGACCCATGAAACGAGCAAAGCTGACAGTTCTGAAGAGCACGGTGCATGCTCTCATTTCACAAGTTGGCCTACATTTTCCAGAAAGACCACACAGTTAAAACCTGTAAAAATACTGAATTAAGAGTTTTGCACTATGTTTCACCAAATTAAAAACAAATCCCGCAAAGCTGCTTCTAACACAAACATTTATCTTTCAGATCAGTGTCTAAAAAGCACCAAGCGCTGGAGCTTGCTGCT
>NW_005187559.1:970438-971704 GCF_000239375.1 Pundamilia nyererei
TCGATATTTCAGAATCGATCCGCACATCACTAGTTGCCAGACACAAATCTCCGCCGAAGAGCTCCAATCCGGACGCTGGACCACCTGACAGTCCCACGGGCTGTTCACCCGACTCACCTGCCTGCCTCCCTGCCTCAACGCCAGGAATTTCGGACCACTCACCCGGAACACCCAACCCCCAAGCCACTACAGACCACCTGCGGCAAGTACGCAGTGCTAAGGAAAATTCAGAATGAGCAGCTTGCCCATATTCCTCCTGAACCATACCTGAACGTCTGTACTCTATTTACAGGAACTGCTGTTTCCACTGACCAACACCAGATTGCTTACTTAGCCCAGGCTGCTTAAAACCCTTTTGGTTTAGTTGTGGCATTTTGCACTTGTTAAACACACATTCCAGTTTCCTGTTTATGAACACTAACTGAGAAAATAAACGTTGTCTCTAAAACTACTTATGTGCTGTTCGGCGTCCAGCATTTGAGTCCTTTCTCTTTTGAGGCGGCCTCGGCCGTGATATGAAGTCCTTGTTTGTGCTCCTAAAAATTTTGTACCTAGTGTTATGGAAAACTTGGGTCCACTTGCTACATTTGCCAAACTGTCTATCAGGAACCTTGGTGTTGCTATTGACTCAGCTCTGACTTTGGATGCCCATGTAAAATCTCTGGTTCGCTCCTGTTTTTATCACTTGAGAAACATTGCTACGCTGAGTCCCATTGTATCGTGCTCCGAATTAGAAATTGTCATTCATGCATTTGTTTCATCTCGTCTGGATAATTGTAATTCTTTGTTTACTTATGTAAAGCAGGGGTCGGCAACCCTAGGCACGCGTGCCACAGTTGGCACGCAAAGGGTTAACTGATGGCACGACCATAGCTGGACTGGCCATCGGGCATTTGCTCGGTTTTCCTTTGTAACGGTATAAACAATGAAAGGTGGTGGATTGGCCAGATGCTGGTCGGTGTGTAAAAATTAGGGCTGGGCGATATATCGAGTTTTTAAAAAATATCGATATATTTTCATACGAGATATAAGATGTGACAATATCCTTTATATCGACATAGTCTATGTTACGTTATAATTATACTTGTGAAGCCACAAGTTTGCCTCTCTTTCGTCCACTTTTGTCTCTAAGCAACGTTACTCGGCCTTGCCTCTCCTTGACTGAATACAACTCCCCCTCCCCCATAGCTTCACCTGCAGGCAGCGACCAGATGGACACGGCAAATCTCCGTTAGCGAGTTGTGGGGCTGGACGGCGTCAACGTGT
>NW_005187559.1:973828-976592 GCF_000239375.1 Pundamilia nyererei
AAAGTTGATAAAATAAATTAAAAATTTTGTATTGTTCGATACATATGCGTACCGAACTAAAAGCACTGTATCAAACGTTTCAATATCGATACGAGTATTGTTGCACCCCTATTAATCATGTCACATTAGTTATAGTAATATCTCTTTCTCACTTTACTATAGTAAGAGCACTCCTGTCAGTACTTTACATGCATGTGGAAAGTTAACACAGTGAGGCCATTGTAATGGGAGATGTTAAACAGATAGTGAGGTTCCTTCTGCTTATCAGGGATGTAAATCCTTAGGTGATGGCTAAGCAGAAAACAAGGTCATAATTCTCTCTGTGAGGGAGGCAGACTGACAGAAGTGAGGTTGCCATATCACGGTAGGGCAAAGTGTCTTGCCCAAGGACACAACGACCAGGACAGAGTACGGAGATCGAACCGGCGACCTTCCGGTTACAGATGTGCTTCCCAACCCCCTGAGCCACGGTCGTATTAAGGTGAAAAGGAACACAGTTTGTCCCGTACTTCAGCTAGAATGAAAAAAAGACACAAAGCTGGAGTTATTCTGTCGTTACGCTGCACAGCTGCCTCTTCTCATCTCATTCTCTCCCCATTTTCTCAGTCCTCCAAGTACTCCCATGTCACACCCCTGCTGATTCAGCCGCACTGGCTCCCCGGTAAATTCAGAATCCACTTTAAGGTTTTGACCTTGACTTTCAGGGCTCTGCATGTACAAGCAGCAACATATATAAGTGAACTTTTACATCCATACATTCCCAGCATGTCCCTGAGGTCATGACCAGGACCAGGGCTTGCTGGTTGTCCAACACACGAGGCTGAAAACAAAAGGCAACAAAGCTTTTGTAACTGTGGCCCCCAGATTGTGGAACTCTCTCCCTTTGAGCCTGAGATCTGTGGACTCCGTGGTCGCTTTTAAAAAAACAGCTAAAAACTCATCTTTTTAAACTTGCTTTTGGTTGATTTTTATTTTTAGGTTTTAGCTTCTGTGAAGCACTTTGTGATTTTTATCTTGAAAGGTGCTATATAAATAAAATGTTATTTACTTGCTTATTGTCACGGATTTCTAGAATCGATTCGATTCAGATTCACAAGGTCCCAAATCGATCGATTCGATCAGGGAGAGGATGGACAGACTGTTTTCACTTCTTGAAAAATCAGTTCCAATATCAGTTATGCATTAAGAAATGTATTTATTTGAATATTTTGTGACATTGTTATATGTGTTGCATTAGTTTGAAAGTTTTTTTTGTTATTAATAAATTGATTACAACAAACACTTACTGTCACTGAACTCATTTTATTTTCAGGTATTTTTTAACATCTATGAACATAATGGTCACTTTGAACAATTTTACATGGATACTGTTAAATTCTCATTTTATTCCATACAATTCTCATTATTCCATGCAACACTTTTGAGCATAAACCATCGGTAGGGGAGATGAGCGCGGGAGGGTGTCCGCCTGATCTCGACGTGTCTCAGCGTTTCTCACATTCTTATACCTTCAGCCCCCCTTCCACAGTCATAAAACCTAAACATCCACATTCTTTATCCCACTTTTCGAGTTTCATCGCTAAATTGGTGTACTTAGGTGCTACTTTTACAACAGGGAAGCAGGTTTTCTCATTAGCAGAAATGCTTTTACAACAAGGAGACGGGTTTTCTCATTAGCAGAAATGCTCAATAGACAGAAGAACAGAAACCCTAAAAGAAAATTACAGTGAGATTAAGAGAAACGGCCTTGTTTTACGCACACCACGGGTCAAGAAGGAGTCAGAATAATTTTTGTGTGTGTATATTTGTGTGTATTTATCCCACTTTTCGAGTTTCATCGCTAAATTGGTGTACTTAGGTGCACAAGATTGAAAACAATTTATTCTGAAAAAATGCAGATGAAGAGTTGTTTGTTGACAGTATAGATGGTTTGTTTTTAAACCTCTTACCACTCACAGAGTCCCCGGTGACGGTCTAGCTATGTCAGATGCCAGTCATTTAAGAGACTAATACTTTTTTTGAATTGAAATTGTGCTAAATCACTTTGTTCAACACAGCCCCTAGTAACATTAAAAATAAAACATATTAGAATTTTGTTGGACGTGAGAAAAACTCGAGCATCTTTTTAGGGAGCCGAACTAGGGCTTACAAGTTTTGCGGTGACTTTGCTATCTGCACAGAGCGTTTCTGGTGTGGCTTATACAAAAGAGAATTGCAACAATACAGCGTGTTTCTCTGCTCCCTTTCACACAGTAAGTATGTCTGTTGTAGACTGTGCTTTATAAATGTCTCTTTGATTATTCAAACAGTGTTTGAAAACTTTATCGTCATTGCCAGCATGCTTTGTACCTCAGGCTCATCAGAGACAATCGTATCCAGAGAATCGTAATTTCAGTGACTGAATTATTGCCGGTCATTCGTACATTTACTTTATTATATAAAATATATAAATTAAATCTCTTTGAAACTTATAGAAAATCTAATCTTTTGGTTTCTTTTTTTTCATAGCATTTTATCAAACTGTTGTCTGCTACAGAGTTAAAAGTATTGTACTAGTAGTAATATAGCATCCACCATCTCCTGATTTTCAATTTAAGGCAATTAAATTCAATCCAATAATTCAACCCCAACAATCAAGTGATTCCCTATGAGCAACGGTGGACAGGAAAAACTCCCTTTTAACAGGAAGAAACCTGTGACAGAACCAGGCTCAGTGTGGGGCAGTCTTCTGTCATGACTGGTTGGGAGGTGAGGGCAAAATAAA
>NW_005187559.1:986236-1021077 GCF_000239375.1 Pundamilia nyererei
TAAAACTCTGATGCCATCTTGGAATACTGCACTTTGTTCATGTCATTACAACATTTCTCTCTTTCTAATCATACATGATGATAATGGTTGGAGCCGCTGCGATGCTTTCGACCAAAACAGGCACAGCTTGATGACATCATCAACATGCGCTATCGCGATAGAGCGATATAATATAAGTCAAAATCTCTATCGTTGGCCAAATTTATATCGTTTCTATCGTATATCGTTTATATCGCCCACCCCTACTTATAAATACATGTTCATACTTTTATTACACAATCAGAGAGAAAGAAAACGAGAGAGAGTGCAGGACAGACAGACAGGTGACAGTCTCAGGTGTATACACTGCTACAAATCAGCACCAGAGAAGGAGGATTTAGTGTTTGTGTTATTACGAGTGCTAAACAAGAAGAGTTCCCAGATGGTACAGTGGACACATGTGTGACTCCTGTGATTAAAGCATCTTTCTTTCAGCTTAACGAGTGAACCGTCAGCTCGTTCAAACACACGTTAAAGTCCGTTCAGCTCGACACCACCTAACAGAGGCAGCAATATAACATAGCTAACATTAACAGTGCAGTGAATCCTGCTTGTGCTGATATTTATGACACTAATAGAGTAAATTCACAGACTCCGCCCCCATTTTGCTCTACATATTTGAGTTGTCTGCCATGCTTGGTAAGTCATTTTTTCAAAGATTGTTTCAATTATTATTATTAGCTTTTACTTCTGTGGCTCTTTGGAGTTGAGACAAAGCTGTGTGAAAGGCATTAGCCATGTTGCTCGCTGATAGCATAATAATCTGTTTTAGCTAGCCAAATACTACAGCCTTGAAAAAAAGCTTACATGTGAATTTTCAGTCAAATTTTTGGTTAACTTAAATACACCTAAAACAATGTCTAGAATGTGAAATGTTGGTATAATGGTGCTACTTGAAGCCTGAAAACGATCTCCCATAAAAAAAATGAGCAAACAGCAGTAGCAGATGTCTTGACTGGGTTCTACGTTAGCATTTAGATCCCTCCAGAGTTTTGTGCACACGGTTTAGGTAAAAATGAAAAAGGTTGGAGTTTTAAATTTAGTTCAGTATTACCTGTTGCCTGTGTCCTTGTCTTTTGGGAAAATACTTTACACAAGTAATGGCTCAAAAATGATTCCTTTTTTTTACTGTGCTGCAATTGATTACCAGATTATTTGTGCAATTAATTAGTGTCAACTAATTTTTAATCAATTTTTAATCAATCTCCACACAAAATATGCTGTGAATATGAAGGTGGAATATGGGGGACAGCAGAAGTGCGTTGAAGTTCCACAAAGTGATGAATGAAGGACATGCATATTGTATTGAAGAAATAAGTGATGAGAATGCTGTTATTTGCATTTGCCAGCTCACCTATGCCAGACCTTTTGATAAACAAAATTCTAATGAAAGTGAGAACATGTACATTGTTACATCTTTCAGAAAATGTTTAGAAATTGTGGTGCACAGTTCAGAATAAATGTTTTTCAAAAACCATTGCATCTTTTTAATATATGTTTATTTCCAAAGGAATTTCTAGAAGTTCAGAACAGTAAAATTTCCACTTTTTTATAATTAATTAGAAGATAACTCTTATGTAGTTAAACTAAAATACTCCTTGAGAGTTAATATATAAACTCTTAACACCTAGTTAGCATTAGCAAGTGTTAAATTATCAACTCCAGATAGATTTGGTGTTTAACACTAAATCAGAGTTAACATACCAACTCTCCAAAAAGAGTTAAATTAACACTCTCTGGTGTGGACCCATATAGACACTTTAATAGTGTTGAAATCAAATCTGACAGTGTTAATTTGGACATGCTGGATTTGGTGTGTACTGAAAAGGAGAGAGATGACCTCCCCAAGGGCTTCAATCTGGCTTCACTCAAATGTGAGCATGAATTTGAGTTAAAAAAAAAACAGGGCAGAGTGGGTTGTCTATCAGTCAGGAGGTCGTTATACATCGTTGAAGTATCCTTGGGATACTGAAGCCTGAGATCCCCCTGATGCATCCATGAATGTGCACGTGAATGTGAGGTATAGAAAAAAGTGCTTGTATACAATGTTCCCTCTAATTTTTCATGTGTCTGAGCGAACACACAAACTCCCTGAGCGGTCCCTTGGACCACTGTGAGCAACAGTAGACGTGTGCACTGTGGTCACGCCAGCATCGAATCCATCCAAGTTACATGGTTTATTAAAATAATCAAATTACAGCATTTACATTTATGTTAGACTACTTTTAATTAACTGCTTTAGCCCACTTACAATGAAAATTTAAAAAATCTTGTTCATGACCTGTGTAGTATGTTAACACTATTGGAAGTAAAAACTTGAACTCCAAATTTGAAAACATAACTTTCTTTTTTTTTTTTTTTTTTTAAAAAGGAAAAAAAAAGCTCTGACTTGTGTTATAGGTATGAGTCTGTGGTCTGGGAGAGAGTCCTGTAACTCTCTGTCTGCAGAATACAGAATATAATGACCAATGTTGGGCAATTAATTATATAGTTACTTCTTCAAAAAAGTAACTGAGTTATGCAAACATCAAAGTTTTTTGCAGCTGTTTACCTAAAAATGCAGCCAAGTCGTTTTTTTAAACATTTCAAACTATTTATAGAACAATCAGGTGTTCTGCATCAAATTTGATGCCACACAAATTATTTGTGCCACTCCAAAAAATAATTTCTGTCCACTATGAGATAAAGAAGAACAACAGCCTGATACCTGCAGGCCTGACAACAGGAGATGTATCACTCCTGTAACACCTGTAACATTCAGTAGTGGCCTCATTGTTCTGACACACACAACAAAACTATTGACTACACTACACACTAACTGCACAAGATTTGCGTTAAACGTCGAAAATCTCTCACTCAATCTCAAGACACCGCCGTCACTCCTAAAACTTCCCCCTTCCTAAACAACTAAATGCCATGTTGCCATATCATTTTTTGATTGGTCGACATGGTATATTTTTTGACCACTAGGAAAGGTTGGGGGTTTTTTGGTTTTGTTTTTGCTCAAAGGCGGAGAGCGCTTTCGAGGTTTTCCTTATAAAACACAGTTTTTACCGTTTCTTCCCACAGTAAATATAAACAACGATAGTATTCAGGAAGAAAACCAAACGTTGCATATATTTTTATCATAACTCCGGTTTTACGTGGCCTATCAACGCAATATAAAATCTGGTATAAAGTCCACACTTTTTCAGTCAATTGTTCTGTCTGTCCTGCTCACATCTCCAATGGTTGTACACGTTGTGATTAACGTGGCTTCACTCCGCATCAGCCGCTTTGCTAGCTAAAACCCCGGTGTCTGCACACAAGGACGCTGTCATAGCCTGTCAACGACGTTGATTAGCTGCATATATACGAATGTGAATCTCATTATTAGCTGGACTATGGGATAAGGTGGCATTGTTCTAATCCCATATCGGAGCAGCTAGTCACTTACTGACTAACACTGCAAAACAGAATTGTTAAAGTATTAATTTTAATTTAAATTCAGGTTAGATTTTTTTTTGTGCGCGCAACGCAGATTTTCTGTGCGCAATTGCACACGTGCGCAGCTTAGAGGGAACATTGCTTGTATATGTGTGTAATTGGGTAAATGTGACTTGTAGTAAAAAACACTTTGACTGATCAGTTTGAGTAGAGAAGTGCTATGCAAGTACCAGTCCATTTACCAGAAAAAGGGACATTGATGTGAACAAAAACACATAAGAACCCATTATTCCTCTCTCCAACATCGGGCAAACAGGTGCCTAATATTAGCCATCAGTATCACCCCAATCATGTGAACAACAACAAAAAATATTACAAAGTGAACTTAACCAAAATATAACTTCCACTAGCATCACATTATTTACTTTGTTTGAAATTTAGCACTAGTTAACTTAGCTAGCACATCAGTGACCATAACATTGAAGCTTGGACAGTGGCAGTCGACATGTTAGCATAGCTAGCACGCTAAAAGAATGCAAAAGCTAACCATCAGCTTTTTCTTATGTGCTGTTACTGAAATAAAGATGGTTTCTGTCATATGTAAAATTTTGCATGGGGTCTAATAGAATAATGTAGTAGAGAAATATGCACTAGAAAAGTAGAAAAACTAACATGGACGTGTCTCAAATTGCAATTACAACTTGAATAGGAACCTTAAAATTGTAACTAGGTAAGGAACTTTTATAAATATTCACTTTATAAATAACAAGACGTATATCAAATAAAACCCACGTTAACCAGGTGAGATTATTAAAAATGTAGAGTTTAATATATATATTTCTTTCTGACATTCTGATAAGGATTGCAGGTAGGCTTCACAGTACACACTGTGTTCCACTTGATATGCTAAGCAGAGGAAGGGGTGGGACGGGTGGGCTTGACAAGCAGCAAGTTTTTTTTGTACATTAGTAGTGAAAGCAGAAGGAGGCAGTACATCCACAGACAACGTCTACTCCTCTACCGTATTGCTCTGAAACCCACAAAGGACCATTTGTCTTAACGATCCACATTCTCTAGAGTCCATCTACAGGCCTAGAGTTTATTCATGGTCCTTCTTACAATCCATAAAGAAAATTGTGATCGACAGAAAACATGGATTATCAAAACACTATCTAAGCGCATGCATGAAACACATTTTCACATTTTACTTTTTTTTTTTTGCTTTTCTTTCACGCCACCCTCTCACCCATGCACGCACGCACACACATGCACACACACAAAAAAATGCAAACAAACTGGGCTTTACTTTTTCAACATACTTGATGATGAGGTGAGTTAGGAAATATAGGCCAACTTAAGTTAAATGATAAACCTATGCAACTTTGTTGCAACCGATGGATATGCACTTGAAATCTGCTGTTAATTTACTGTCGTAATATTTCTTTTAAACAATTATGATTAGTGTTATGGGGAAGGGTACAGATTTTTTCTCTTGTTTGGCAACATAATAATTACACCTATATATGCATGCTTTTAAGTGGTTCCAAGTTCCAGTAATGATTCACAAAAACGTTACATTTATGCTGCTCCGTACTGGTAACAATACATGCCATAAGGCCCTAATCAACCTTCTGTCCAATGCTAACTCTTACTTGTCCTGTTAGGTATTACAAAATCAGGTAGCCTGCTATATGAGATCTGAGTCAGTCACATTCAGAAACAAACCTGCCTCCTTGTATAAATGTATGGATCCAGCACAGAAAATTAAATCCTCTAGCACACATTAATTATGTCTATAGTTCCAAAATAACAACCGGTGTGAGGGCACTTGCAATTGTCATACAATTACCACAACTATCAATATAATCAACATCACTAAAATCTTCATAAACAAAGTCCATTGAGAACACACACTGAGGCATACAGTTGATTACTTCTGGAGCGAGAATAATCTATAATTAATTTTGGCAGAGATTAATTCACACATAAAATAATAATAATTATAATCAAAAAGGCTTTCAAATGAAATTAATGGCTTATTTCTGCAGGTTCGGGAAAGGTGACTTTGACCACTTTTTGGACTCTCATGGATGAGTAAACACTGTAATTGCACTTTAACTGACAACGTTATTGTCCTCGGAATCTTTGAAGGAAATTATACTACCACTGCAGCATCTGTTACATGATAAATTTGTATCATTAATTGTCTGAAAATAACAGCAAAGGGCAATTATTTCAAATTTAAACGTGCGCCAATTTTACTACTAACAACAGCAGTTTAGGCGATAAATGTGTCCTCATTATGAATTCATTAGATGGCCCGTGCAAACAAATCATTTACTCGAACAAAAAAGAAGAGAAGATGGCATCTGTGTGCAACTCCTTCGGCCTTTAGCATGCCTGAAGTCAAAGCTTAAGAGGAAGAATTAGAAAGACCACATTTGATTTTTTTTTCTTTAAGCAGAAAAAAACATTCTGCATTTCTGCTGCAGCATCATAGTTACCTGGTGTTAAAGTGAAAAAATTATGACTCTACAGTAAACCTGTTCATTGTGTGTCGGGACAAAAATAACATCAAATTTTTAATCATTACATTTTCTACACAATAAATATCAGCACATATATCATTATTATATATTCGAGATATGCATTTTACATATAGTTTTCCTCTCAGCTTATATACATCAGTTTATGTACAGTCTTTGTATTTACACAAGGGGTCAAAGGTCACTGAACCTGAAGCACTTGAAACAAAGTTAAAAGAGAAAGACATACGAACCTAAAGGCAGTGTAGTCATCCATCCGTTATCACTCACTGTTACAGCACTGGGGTGGGAACTAAAGTTACTTTTCGGTGTGAACAACAACAGTAACACTCGCACAAAATAAAGCACTGCCATTCTCAGGCCCTTGGTAAGAAGCAGGTCGATCGATATTGGCTTGTCATGCAAACACGTCGTGGTGCTTTCTAAATAAATAATGGATGCAAGAAGTACAAAAACTTGAATCATAATAACATTCTTCTCTTACTGTGCTGGTATAAAGTGAGTTAAAGTGAGTTCACCTAAAGGTAAATTTCAGACAGAGCACTGTAGCTGTACTTGCGACAGAAGAGGGGAATTTAAAATGGGGAGTGGCACTAAGAAAAACAACGTTAAATGTTACTCTGGCATGCAAAGCCTGTCTCTGGGGCTCCGCATATTCCTAATGTGCACAAAGCTTGAATACCCTGTGAGCAATAAAATCCGACTACGCTCTCGCTCCGTGTTTCCGTTTCACCCTGAGGATGGGCTTTGCTCCAAACCATGTCAGGCTCTGAGTTTCCCTAACCAAATATTGTACAACTTGCAAATATCATATTGCAATTTGATTGCATGTTCTAATAAGGCAAAAAGAAACTTGAAAACACAGAAATACAGACCACTGCATTAAACGACAAAGCAAAGCTATAAAAAGAAATTAGAAAAAAAAATCTTTTTAATGCAATACTCATCTAAATTCCAGTCTTTCCTCCTAAAGGCAACTGTTCCTCCACTATGGCATTTTGGTGTGTTTTTTTTTTCTTTTTTCTTTTGGTAGTTGTAGTCACACTAATTTACTAGCAAGCAGTTGGAAAAGTTCAGTTTGTTTGCAGCCTGTAGCAGATGTGAGGGAGGGTTCATTTTCTGGTTGGCAATGGTGCGGCCAGTGTTTTTCCATCGGGCCTTGGCGGAGACAGTTAAAGAGTATGTACAGCCATAGGGGTTCTGGAAATGATGCCTATGGGTGATAGGTCATAGAGTGGTGCTCTGGGGATCCTCCTCAGGCACACCATCCCCCTCTGGATCTGTCACTGCCATGGACCTCCTGCAGGGGGCACCGCTGAACTCATCGATGAGGCTGTCCAGATTGACATTGATGGAAGGGATTTCATAATTGAAGATATCTAATGGTGAGGGTGGGAAAGGTGAGTATGGTGAGCAGAATAGTGTGGATGGTGATAATGAGCACCGGGAAAAGGAGGAGGAGGAGGAGAGGGCAATATGACAATGAAAATGGAGTGTAAAAATGAAAGAGAGCAGAAATAATATTAATTGTTTTGAGTCTGAACTCATGGTAAGTGGCATATGATCGAAGGAATCAGTAGATTACGTGTGCTTCACATTTTACAGTGTGGTGCTGATTATGTCAATAAACTTGGTAGAGGCTAGTGTAGCGAGTCGCTGCCTTTTGTGTCTTTTGAGACAGGAAGAACAGATATTCTGTCAGATAAAATGCAATAACAAGTCAAAATGACTGCACAGTGACAAATTACATGTTTACAACAGTGGACAGATAAACATCAAGGAGGCAACAGGATGTGTGTGGAACTCTCTGGAAAGAAAATGGCACCAAGACACCAAGTGGGCTTAAAGTAAGAATGGAGATCTCTAGAGGACTGAAATTAGTATTTGCTGTGAATATAGATACTCTTACGTGCTGCTCCATTTAATGGAAGCGGCAGATCCAAACAGAGACGGATGGCTACTCCTGTGTCGGAATGAGATGGAGTGTGGCAGTGTAGTAAGAGGAAGCAGAGGTTATAAAAAGCGATGAACCTGCCAAAGGAGGAGTGGGGGTTACCTGTGACCCCCCTGATACGAGTGGCAGGGGCGTTGGAGATGTCTGCCAGCATAGGGCTGGGAATGGGGAACAAAAGGAAAGGGGCTTTAAGATGAAACCGTTGTAAGCAATGGCATCTGCAATGTGAGCGCAGTGTGATGCACTCTGGGAAGTCCTTAAGCCGTGCATTATTGGTTGAAGACAGTGCAAGGAAAGTACAGCCAACCTGCTAAAAAAGGACGGGGATTATGATTGGGCATTACAGGGTAGGTATGTTTGAGGCAGGCTGCAGGAGACCCCAGAGGCATCCACGGTACGAGGCCAGGCAGTGAGATGGAGTATATGGGGCGGGGGCGGTCTGGCTTACCCTAAAAGTCCCCCTCACACTTAGCCCACACTGAATCCCTGGCCTCACACAGCTGCAAAGTACACAATAGTAGCAGGGGGAACAAGAGAATGATAAATATAACAAAGTGACAAAATCACTGGTGTATATATATTGACAGAGCACCTCAGTTTGAGAACATCATATTGTAGCTTTATCGTTGGGTTTGTCTGGCTAGGTTTCCACTCCTGCTACCCAGTAAGAGATGCTAGACTGGTGTGAACTGTGTAAGCCTCTGACCTACCTCTGCCAAGTGGGGGTCTGGGTAACACAGATAAACAGAGAGCACATGATGAATCTAATGGCAACTTTCATACAAGCAGGACGAGCTATGCTTCTCTGATGTTTCCACACATTACCCAGAAACATCATCACATAACACAAGCAATGAATACATTGTTCAAGAGATTTCCTTACTACAGTAGCACAAGAAATGCTAATATTTACATTTTCTTATCATTCTCAGGCATCTGTGTCTAAAAGGCAACTTGTATTCATTCAGACATTTGTTTGGGAGCAGTCAGTAAAGGGGACAGGTTTGTCTACAGTGACAGGTTCTACAGAGTCCTACACTCGTCCACCGTCTCCATTGGACAGAGCCACAGCGAGTCTGAGAGAGGGCCGCTGCAGCCCCACCTGTGGGGGTGGCGGTGGGGGTGTTGCTGCCAAGGGTTGATGTTTACCTGTAGACATGCTCTCCCCAGGAGACAGTCCATCCAGGAGGCCCTGCTCCATGGGCTGAGGGACTGGGGCCACAGGTGGGCCAGTTAGCCCCGGAGGGGCTATGGGTGGCTGAGGAGGGGGCAGGCTGGGTCTCTGCCTGGGCTTAGGGGCAGGCCGCGACTTGGTGAGTGTCCCCGTCAGGGAAGGCGGGGACGAAAGAGAGTGGGGTGTACCCAGTGGGGTCTGCCCAGGGGAGGACGGTGGTACTTGACCTGGAGGACATGCCAGTCCATAAGGGGAAGGGGTGCTAGGAGGTGTAGGGGACAGGCTGACTGGTGACGGCTGACCTGTGGACTGGTCAGACATCCCTCCAGACTGGCCGTATGGGACCTTAGGAGGCACGGGAGCCAACTTCTTGGAACCTGTTAACACACCATAGTCATATTAAAGTTACCTGTGGAAATACGAATAAGACATGTTTAAAACTTCAATGTCAGTGTCAATGAAAGCACATATTACTGAGGCCCTGACCTTTGCGCAGGGTGTGTGGACTGTGCTCTGTGGAGTGGGGAGACTGGCTGCTGCTTTGAGGGCTACTGCTGGGGGGTACTGTTGGACCTGCGACCTGGATGGCTTTGTGTCCAATTACAGGGGAAAGCTCTTTACTCTTCAATGAACTGAAAAGGATGGATATATATTATTATGTGAACATATAAACATATAAACAGTGTTTTGGACTCATCGCAGTCTACATTTACAGTCACTACACCATCATCACCATCATATACATGGCTGCTTCCACTGTTAATAACATTTTTCTAATCTCAAGGAAAGCAGTTCAAAATCTCAACACCTGTTTGTTATTTTTTTAATAGATTTACAAAAATTTGGTGCACAATATTCTGTATGGATGCAGATGCTTTCAATCCCCCTGCAACAAAAGCTACTTCTGGGTGTTTCCTTATTCACAAGGGGTTGCCACAGCAGGTAGCTCTACATATTTGATTTGGCAGATTTTTACAGCAGATGCCCTTCCTGATGCATCCCTGGAGGATTTCTGTCTCCCTCTTAAAAGGAATCATGACTCTGTTGCTTGGCAAATGTGTAAACCACTACACTATAGAAAAGAATAAGGCAAACACTTCAAAAAATAATTGAGCAATACCAGTATATTGACTATATATGTGCTAAGAAACTCAATTACTGGGATGTGACATTCATTTTCACGAGTGATTAACAAACAGAAAAATTCCACCTGGGCTTGCAGAACGTTTGCCAGATTTAGTAAACAACAGGGTGTGAATACGGATTGAATGTGTCTTTGGACAGTGACAATACACTCAAAATAGATGAGAGACACTTCATGCAACTAGATATGACTGACAAAGTATTAACTGAGTACATAAATGAACCGAAGTCGAGTGACTCTAAATAAACTGCATGAACAACAATAACAAATAATTGCTTAAAAACGGTTTAGAAACTTTGTTTTACATGACCCATTTGAATACCCCCCCACAACCCTCCACCATCACCACCACCACAAGTAAGAAAAAAACAGACAAACAAACAAAAAATAACACACTTATAGAAGTGACATTTAAAGTTGCCGTCTAATTAAATGGTATTCGTTTTAGTTGTACATCTTCAGCAGACTTCCGAACCACAGGTCATCAGCTTTCCAAATCACAGGAAAAGTGTTAAAAAAACAAGTTCTGACCACAGACAGAGATTTGGTGTAATGATTCACACCGTCCTGTTTGGTAGTAGCACCAAAGACTTCTGACTCAAGAAACTATCAGAGGCAAAACTGTAAAACTCAGCACTTTGGGTCCAGCTGGAGGTACTGCACTGTTAGGGTTCCCATTTTGCTAATCTCATAAATCCTTAAAATTCTTCAAAAAAAACGAAGAGGTTTTTCATGTACTGTGTGCTGGTTAGTAGAAAAACTGCAGCAGACTTGACAATAAATACATTTCTATTCTAGTTCGAAGCCATTCCTTGTGTATTTATCATCTACTCAATAACAGCAACAAACTGAGCGCTATATAAGCCAGTAACATCCTTGGTTGCTAGGCAACCCAGCTGACAGGCATCCTGAGACAACCTGTGTGTTACAGAATCTCAGCTATGCAATTTGATGGGAGAGGTAATAAAAAAAGAAAGAAAGCAAAAAGCAAAAATATGAGCCAGCGAGCTAAAGGAGAAATACAGCTGCCACTCTGTGATGCATCCATAGTGGCCAGGCGTGTGTTGTATTTACCTAGTCAGCCTGGGGGGTCCTCTCTCTCTGGCACAGGGGCAGGCAGCCCACGGCGGGGGCGGGGGCACGGATGAAGGGAGGCTAGGGGGGTTGCCAAGGCTCTGGTCATGACGGGTTAGTACCAAGGGGGTTTTGACGTAGAGGGGCGAAGCATTAGTGTCTTGTGGGGGGGCATGCGACATGTCACCAGGCGGGCTGTGTTTGGGGAAGTGAAGACAGCTAGGTTTGGGGTTCGAATTGATGTCAAGTGACGAGGAGGAGGAGGAAGAAGAGGAGGAAGGGGGAGGAACAGGGGGAGTGAAGCCAGACCAGCGCATTGGGGGTGGGGGTGAGCCAGGCGGCTGGGACTCTGGACCTGGTGCCACAGGGCGAGCGCAGGGCGGGGGTTTGGGATAGAAGTGGTGGGGGGCAGTGTGGCACATAGAAGTGGGGTAAGGGGGGGGTGGACGGTCCTCCCCTGGGGGCGGGTGGGCATGAGAGGTGTCCGGCCGATTGAGCGACACGTTGTCTGAGCTGTAGATATTAAGAGAATAGACAGCACAAAAGAAACAGCTCTATTGACTGAACAGGGAAACGCACTGGAGCGATATAGGATGAGCTGTTTGGATGATTAAGGTGTGTTAGTGTGTTAGTCAGTTCGAAGCCGAAACCAGTAGGCAAAAAAAAAAGTGCTGCATCTTGCGGTGGGCAGTGGGTACACAGTCAGCTTATTGCAAATACAAAGACAAGCACAAAGAAATAGCAAAGAAAATTAAGTTTCATTGTGAAAGAAAAAATGATACAGTGTAGGACTCCCTCTGTGATCACCTTGTGTCTGCACACTGCATAGAGCTGTGAGGATCCTTCTCTGGAACCAAAGTGCTGGTCTGCAGCTTTCAGTAATACCAAGTTGAGTTGATGACTGAAACTCTCCTCACTGCTGGATATGGAAGCCCTACCCGCCTTAATCCTATATGACTTGTTTGTATCGCAGGTCCTGCAGTCAGCCCAGGGCAGTGTGAAACAGACACAAAACCCTTTCAAAGGCTGAAAGAGCCACAGGAAATGGGGGTGGGGGGGAGAAAGACAGCCAAGCCAGAAGCCATAATATTTCTTGTCTGCCACATAGGCAGAGCCAGTGACCATGAGGTGATTACTCATGTGTTTAATTGTGATAATGATACCAAAGAAATTGTGAAATCAGTCTGCGTGTCAACAGAAAAATAACTAATTCACGACCAAAGCTGAGAAAGCCAAGCCACAACAATGGGATATTGGATAGATTAGCATGCACGCAACAACTAGCAGGTTGAAGCTTTGCGTCACGTAGATAAACAAAACTTGTTTATACAGTATTAGGACTAAAATCCTTCAGATTTGAAAAGAAATGGGCTTTTTTTGGGCAAAATTTAACCAAAAGGAACCGAAAAAAGGAAAAAAAGAAAAACCCAAAAAAAGGGGAAGGCCGAAAAAAAAATCAAAAAAAAAAGCCAAAAGAAAAAGGTGAAGGAAAAAACCCAAAAAAAAAGATGGAAGCATTGCATATGAATGGAAGCATGGTTAACACGGCCAAGAACCAGTGCAAGATGATGGTAATGATGGTGATGACAATAAAAACGAACACGGGTGGATGCATGGAGAAGCGAGGGCCAGGGTCTCCACAGTGACTTACCAAACCCTTTCTCCAAGTGGAGGTGTGGCAGACGGAGAGATGGCAAGCTCTCCGGGCTGCTCGGGGATGAGTGTGTCTGCAGGGGAGCCGGGGCCTTGCATGCCTGGAGGAGTGGAGGAAGCCTTACGCGCCAGGGTGGATGAACCCTTACGAGACACCCAGGAGGTATCCATAACCCTGACGCCCATACTGGAGACAAAAACATGTACAGACTCATGTGTGACATCAGCAAAACTCATGTGAGGCAAGTGGGGATAGTAAGGAAAGAAGTCGTGGGAAGAAGGAATGATACAATACCTTTGTATCTTCCTAATGCTGCGTTAGTAAGGGAGAAGAGAGGCAAAAGTGACATGAGGTCATAAGTAATGCAGACAAGGGTCACAAAATGTTTAATATTTGATATGAAGCAATGATTATGGCAGGGAGATGAGATCAACAGTAGAGGGAACAGTAAAGGGATTCAGAGAGAAAGTCAGGTCATATAACCAGTATGTGCTAATCTGCTGAATGCCATTTAGAGGGTTATTTCTTCCAATTAAACCTTTATAGTCTAAGAAAAACTCAGGCTTCTCCCCCACATTGAATAGTTGCTTAAACAAATTTAGATTGATGCCTTTAGTGTTACATCCTTTGTATTCACTTGATTGGGGTGTTTTGTTCAAGGTGTTGGTTCTAATTTCTCCAGTGATATTCCACCGTCTCAGTGAATGAGTCACGCCAGGTGACGTGCAATCCAGACTGTGAACGAGGAGTTGGGTGTGGGAGGATGGGATTGGAGAAATATTTCCTCTTCAAGAAAAAAACCTAGCAGCTCTCCATCAGAAACCTGTTGCCATAGAGACCATGCCATTCAAACTTATTCAGCCCTACGTATTTAAATGAGGGCAGTTTTCAGGCTTCTCTTGATGAATCCTGATAATTAAAGGTACACCTGTATATATTACTGTGAGATAAGATATTTAACAAGAAACTGATTTCTGTGCTGCTTATGAAGGCTTCTGACTCATCCGAATGAAAACTTTAGATCGGAGGATCTTAATGTGCAAACGCTGCTCTCCTCAAATATAAGAATTCAGTATCCGTTGCCTGAGAAGAGGCGTGGGTGGAAAGAGAGAGACTGAAGGAGAGTGAGAGGTGGGTAGCAGAAGTGAGCACTTGGCATCATACCCATCTTTCTTGTAAAACTCCAGCATCATGTTGTCAGTGGCGACACTCAGTGGGCGTCGACTCTGATCGTGCTGCTGCTTGCGATCGGATTGGTCCATGTCTGGTGAGGGCATAGAGCTGTAGTTGGAGTTGTGGTTGGTGTGGATCGGGCTTCCATAGCTGCCTGTCAAGTTGAACTCAATCTCTGAGGCAGAAGCAGACACACCATCAGCATGTAGTCTATTATACTTACAGTAATGTTTAGAATTGTGTGCGTTTTGAGTGCACACAATTACTCCAAAAAAACCCACAGTTAGTATGAAGAACTGAAATAACTATAATAAAACTAAGATTAAGCTATGCAACAAATACAGTACTAAAATGACATTTTAATGCTTTTTTTAGCATATGAAAGTCTACGGAGAACATCCAATCAATAACAGTTAATCTTCAATTTAAGTCACATGCTGCAACATCAGCATTGCACTGTGCTGTGAATCAATGTATAATAGTAGTTGATACACCAACCAGGTGCTGCTGTTCAAATCCACAAAAATGAAAAAAAGAAGAAGATGTATACATTTAAATATCACCAGAGTGAGTTTCTTGCAGTCCCTTCAACATACAGAAATATGAAACATCAGTGGTTCTTTTATTTCTGAAGCATGACAAAAAACAGGCATTACCTTTGTTAAGGGTCCATAGTGTCTTGTCCATTGTTAAGTATGTTTATGTATGTTTTTTATTGGGTTAGTCAGTTTTCTGTATTGCTGTATGGTGTTTGTTTGTATCATTATTGTCTTGTATTATCAGGCTGGGGAGAATAGCCATGCAGCCATATGATTTTTGAGATGTTTGCATGATTATGACATGCAAAACTATCTCCATTTGAATAAAGCTAAACACTTTTTTGTTATGGGCAATTTTTTTATCATCTCAAATCCCCTAATTGTTACTTACAATGATATAATTTAAACAATAAAACAGATAAGATGCCCAGCGCAGTTACAATTTTACATACATAGTGTGTAATCCCCACCTCCAGGGAAGAACCAGTCAGCATGCTGAATGATTGGCTCGATGATGCCAACAATCTGTAGGGACACGGTCGTCATCATCTCTGTCATGTTCCTGGATAGAGCAGACAAGTGAGCTATAGCAGAGTCACTCAATCGTTGGTTTAAATCCAAAGAATAAAATTATTAGTTGCTTTAAGAATACATACGGTTCATTGTGTGTCCAGAGCAAGTTTGGTCCAAGGACAATAGCCATGTTACCAGGAGACATCTTGTTAGCATCCTGATACTCACTCAGCTTGGCTAAGAATTTGATCAAATATCTGTAGGATTGGATAAAATTAACTGTGCATTTTAAAAGTATAACCCACTGTTTTTGGTTAGATGTGACATGTCTGCTTGTACCATTTACTGATTATAAAGTAAAAAAAAAAATGATAGCAGCAATATTAGACGTGCCACCTGCAGGCAGTAAATAAGACTGTAAAGACTGTTATTGCCTGCAGGAGGTACAACTACGAGTACTGCAAAGACATTACAGTAATTTTCTTGTCAGTGATTCTTGTACTTCTAAAGTTGCTGATCCTGCTGTTAATATTATTTCCTGTAGGTGGCACAAGTTGAGTAGATATTTGTAGGATTGAAAGGATTTCACCTGGATTTTCACTTGGATGTGGTCCAGTTTTGTTTCTACATACTTTCCCGGTTTTTGATCTCCTAATGTTTTGTTTATGATAGTAAGGCTACACTGAAACATGTGCAATCCTGCAAATCAATGGGCAGAAAATCAGGGAAAGAAACTGACCTGAAATTGTTTAAGTTGTCTGTGGGGAGTTTTTCACATGTTGCCATCAACGCCTGTAGTCTCTTGTCCATGTCTTGAATGCTGAGGAAATATAAAGTCATTACGGTTTACTGTTACTCTACTTCTTTATAAATGTCATCATTTTTCTTTTTGACAGTTAGGGGCCCTGTACTAACACGCTGAACTGGTTTCTATTTTTAATCACTGCCAATGGCACAATTTGAAAAAATACTCTTAAGAGTACAGCAACTCACTTGGAGGCTTGAATCCATTCATCATAAAGTTCAGTGGTCATCAGTGGATCTGGGAGCTCACGAAGGTATGATTTCAGGGCCCCTGTGGGATTAAAAAAACAAGGACAGCGTAAAAACTGGTCAGCTCTTTGAAAGAAGTGGAGGGTTGTTTTCTCTCTACTGGCGAGCCCATGCTCCATATCTCTACTCCCCTCTAGCAGGCCCTCATAGCTAGTGCATCTGCCAAAGTCAGACAGCTCAACACAGATTTCATGCTAATCTGTGAAATGAACAGCAATATCTGAAGAGAAAGCTCTTGGGAAGATAACGCAGAGGAAGACATTTTCCAAAGAACCACATTTGCAAAGTGCATTATGTCCAAAAAAAGACTGCAAACACTTCAGCTTTTTACAAATGAACTTTTGATCATGGAGTGAAAATAATTGGCTGTTTACAATTTAGCCTCTAACAATTACAGAGAGTTGGGATTGTTGTTATGGAAATGTGCTTTGAACAATGCATTTATGTGGGCGTAGATCACCTGCGATGGCGTGTGGATCGGAGGAGTACTCCTGCACATCAAGAACTCCACAGTCCAGGGACGCTTTCAGCTTCTTCAGCTTGGAGGCTGATGGAGCCACTCTAAAGAGGCCCTACAGCCCCCACACAGGAAACACGTGATGTGTAATTATCATATCTAACACATCTGAGCAGGAACACAACGCAGATTTTGAATATTTCCATTAAATGTTAATTATGGACAAGTGATTCATGTATATGTGCGTTTCTTCTACCTCCTCTTGCATGCCGCACTCTAGCAACATGGTGACACAGGCTTCGATGGGGAAGGCAATCTCTCTCCCACTTATAGTCAGGTGTTCCTCCAGGGACTTGCCATACGACGGCTTCTCCACCCACGCCTCTGCAATACCAAACAGTGCCCAGAATCACACGTGGATAAAAACAACCCTATGCATCATGTCTTTTGTCTAGCAATTGTAAATTAACCATTAATTAAATATCAAGGTGCATAACTGTTCCTTAATTATGTTGTTATGTAACATGCCAGGCCTATTAGTGTATTCTTTACTGATCATCTTGGTATTCCTTCGGGTACAGAAATGGAGCAGATCTCAACACAAACACACACACATAGCTCTTGACACAATGCATGACTCACCTTGGTGAGCTTTAATCTGGGGTAGGACACTATGAAGAATCTCTAATGACTTCCTGTGATATTCTGCCTGCGTTTCTATCAGCTACAGAGGAGAGCAGGGGGAAATAAAATATAAGATAATGCACCAAACAATTATGATTTTAAAGTCATCTTCAATGTTTACTACAGCTTGTGCTTAAACGCAAAAAAAATCTGATTCTTATCAGCCGCAACGTTAAAATGTCCGGCAGGTTAAGACAGCAACACTCATCGTCTTATTCATTCATTCACTGACACGTAGTACTCATCGCTGCGCACCAACCACACCCACCAATTCAGGCAATGACATGCCCTGAAGGCAGTGGCTTCAACCAGTAGGGCAATGCTCACCGCCAAATAACAAACCCGCTCGGACATGGTTTTAATCGACACAACAAAGACACCAAGGCGTTGACCTAACCGAGCCTCTTAGAATCCTAATCTGGATATGCCAGAGAAGGCCTGATCACAAAGGAGCCAAAATATCAAGTTTTAATGCCACATGTCCTGTCCATACCCCAACAGGTTAGAAGTGACAACATGAGTGGGACCTACATGATATGAAGCAGTTGTGTAGCTCCCATATTTAATGTTGTTGGTGTAAATGAACTCTTACACCAAAAGACAAAAAACAAAACAATTTGCCAATTTGATGACATATTTGACTTACCGTCTGGAAGTAGTTTGCATAGTCTATTTCTTTGGCCATGAAATTGTACATATCTGCTGACAACTGATCCTGAAAAAGAAAAATCGTCTTAAGGAAATAATCTCACTAACATCATAGATAGAACTTTAATATCATTCCATGACTGTGGCCCATTTGTGTCTGATTCATGTGCAAGTGTTATAAATCAAAGAGGAGAGCAAAAGTAGCTGGATGAAGGCATGATATACACGTAGCTCTGATCGTTGACTCACTCTGCAAATCTCCATCCGATTGGCTGTCTCCTCCATCTCCTCTCTTAGGGACTCAGACTTGGCACCGGGCTGCAGAGTGCTGGGGTGACTGGATGACTTGGATGACTGTTGATATCTGTGGGTAAATGAAGCAGTCGCCCCTGCTTTAGACATTCCAAGTTTTTATTTTAGCAATACACTAACCACAGCAGGTTTTAGCCTCACTGTTTGAACACTGTTCACCTTGTTCGTGCTGAGTCCATGTCCAGGACAAGTTTAGCTAAGTGCTTCCTCTGTTTCTGGATATTAGGAATGTCCACCTGAAAAAAAAAATCCAAGGAGTTAATATGAAAACAGTCAACTCATTATACTTTGTTTCTGCTAATAGCGATGGAAATAAAAACACCAAAATGCAACTTTTAACTGGGACATTAAAATAACACTATCTGCTCACCTCCGCAAGGACATAAAGAGGCTCCACCACATCTCTCTCTATCTGGTACTCAAACTGAATGAGTTCCTGGGCGAGCTTCTCCTCTGTCTCCCCACAGAGCTTCAGCATTTTTCTGTTGGTAAAAGCCAAGCACAAAGTCATAAGCAATCAAATACAATTAAAATGCACACAAGGATAATAAGGACAGAGAAGAATTCAGCTGCCAAATCTGTAATTAAAGATGACTCTGTGTGTGTGTGAGTTAAGCACAGGCATATTAGTAGTCACTAACCCCAGGAGAGAGTCTTCCCCCAACACTGCAGCCCCTTCTTCCATGCATTGTGCCAGGATGGTAAGCGGTAATTTTTTCTGATGGTACATAGAAAAAATGTTACACACACTTCTGTCAACTTCAACAGTTGCCAGCAGGACTGACGCCCGTACTCACAGAAGGTGACTTTACAGATCTCTTCTCCATATCAGTCCCCTGCTGACCCTGCAGGCAGGCATTCAGTTTTTTGTGAGTGCTGTGTGACACCTGCTTGACCAGATCTAGGCGTTTCTCCACCTGGGAAAGCACACGCAGACCAGATGAATGTGCTTACATGCACACATGTATCCTCACAGATGCAACATAACTGTCAGCTCTAACGCAGCATCATGAATCAGCGCCTGCTCTCTCTTCACGGTACATACTGACAGTAAACCTGTGATATTTTAAAAAAGGATTGAAAAAAGGCAAGCTTTCTTGCCATTTCTTCAATTAGTCTTCAGGAATAGTTCTCTGGGCTTCTTGAAGGACATTTAGAGCTCTTCTTTGAATTTTGGCTGGTTTTTGTTCTGTTCTGTGTCAAAATAATAAAAGGGAAGCCCTCAGCCCTGACCGATTGGGCATGATGGGAGGAAAACAAAGAAGCAAAAAAAGAAATCCTCTGAAAATGGTCATGTTTGAGGATTTGACTGAAAATAATTGAAAAAGCAGCCAATGTCCAAAGAAAAAATACAAATAAAAAACACTTTGGAAAGCTGGCAGAACTGTGACTCAAGTGCACTTTAAAAAAAGTACAGAATATATAGCAATTAAAGTACATTGTTCCCAATGTACCATGTGGTGATTTTGACGGACATTATTTTTGATGTTTAATAATCATTATCAATTTATTACAGACTACTAATAATTCACTGCTGTTCACAGGTGCACATATATACACATCTGACATCACAGCTCCCATACACATCTACAGCTCACCTGTAGAAGGTCTTCGCTCAACACCTCTGTTTTTTCTGCTCTGTAAAGATAAAAAAACAAACAAACTTATATATTAATACGTTTTCTTTCGTATTCTTAAATCCACAGAAACATGATTGCATGTGGCAATTTTATCAGTATGTAGGGAAAGATATGGGAATCAATTCTAGACCAATAAAACATTACTGCAAGATAGCAGAAATTCTTGGAAAATGTTCATTCATCATCTTTCCTATGCAGAGCTTATTAAATTTCATATATTAAACACTGCATTCAAGAAAGAGAAGCAAACTTTCTCACTGGGAAACTAACCCATGGTTTAAAGTATTCGGCTTCTCTCTTCCTTGTATTATTTTATGTTATTTTTTGTTTTCTGATGAAAACAAATGAAAGGAATTATTGCACAACGCGCACAAAGAATTACGAAGCTTTGGTATGCTCTTCATTGGGTAGGCGGCATCTTGGTGCTTCCATATACACACAGAACAGCTGCCACAATCACACAGTTTCTGATTCACACAGGAGAAATAACATCAGACATGCTACCTTTTTAAGTTCTTGATGACATGCCAGTTTAGTTTTGAATAATTTAACACATTTTACAATTCTTGCGTATCTTTCTCAAAATGCTGTGGGTATAGAAGGCTCATTTACCAATGTGGCAATGCTCCAAAATTTATAGGCCGCATGCACACCTGTCTCTTTGGTGTAAGTGGGTGAGTTTGTGTAAGAATGCAAGTGTCTCTTTGAGTTATCATCTTCAACAATACATAACAACAGCACATTAAAGCCGCCGATTCAAATGTGTTAATTCCCACTGCATCACATCCTACTAAAAATCCAGCAGATGGGGATTGAGCCAAAGACTGAAGGAAAGGGCTGCAGAGCAGATGAAGCAGATAAAGCTACTCATCCGGAGAAGTGAAAGAGCCATTAGTTCAGAAAAGAGCAAACCACTGGATTTTACAAATACATGGTGTCAGCTCAGTTCAATCAGCTTTCATTTTATGACTTTAGTCAGCAAGGACATTTTCCATATAGCTTAACATGCCGTTTATGATCCTATAAGAAAAGACAGAATAGCCACTTGTCTCCTAAGAACAATTTTATTGTACATTTTCTTTTTTGTGGTAAACTATTACAGAATCTGACACCAACCAAACTTTAATGCATGCAATATATAAACAATATATAAGGAATACCTAATGTGGAGGTTAACATATGCTTTCTGCCAAGAAACAGGGATCGGGCAGACCATCTGACCTCCTAAAATGAGGCATTTTCAGATCCCCAGCAGAACACAGTTACTTGGGACTTCCCTTCCTGTACACACAGCCTCTTCCTGTGATTGTGCCCAGACTATGCCCATGCCAACCGCAAATAATGAATCTGAATTTATCTTGGCAAAGCAAATTATATAAAGGACCTTGGTTTGTGCAATAATTGTCACGAGCCAGGGGAAATAATTCAGAAGCATATTACCAAAATGCTGTTTTCATGTATGTTATCAAACAGGCAACATAACAGCTCTCTAAAACTGTTGCTAAAAAGAGGCAAAGTATGAAATGACTAAAAAGTGTCTAATGTTGACACACAGTTGTTTACACATTACCAACAACAGAAAGCTGAACTATTGAGGCATTAGCATCTCCAGCCTCAGAGAAAAAAAAAAAGTGAGCATGGAGCCATGGGAACTGGGTCAAATCATGTACCAGTGGATCTAATCACAGCCAGCCTCTCGGAAAACTGCTCTACTCAATGAGCTAGGAGGCAAAATACAGGAAATGTGTGTGTGCATGTCTAAGAGAGAGCGACAGAAAGATAGCAAAGCAAGAGATTTCTGGCGTGATTTATAAGGATAACTGCGATCGCAGATTGCAGATTACATGACAAAGGGAGGACAAAAATAACCCAAGCAGCACACTAAAGTTTGGCACCGTTCTGCTGAACACTCCACCTGACAAAAAAACCCTGAAATGCCATGGTTTATGAAACAACCTCCCATGCAAGACTGTATTATGTACTGAAAGTAGGTAGTTGCTCTGCATTGTCACTGCCACTGTCTATTGCAGGCTGATCAGCTGACTGGATTTGTTGTTTAAAAGGAGGCAATAACAATTTAAATCATAGACATCTAGCATCCTCAAGGACCGCAAGCGGTGTGGCTATTATGACCTAGACATCAAACAGATTGGAGCCTATCTTCAAAGGCAGCGCTGTCTTGTTCTATGAGTTTGTTTGTTTTCAGAGAGTGGCATTTCCTCTTAGGAAAGCAGCATCGCACATAATCTTGCTGCGAAGATGCAGAGAAAAAGCAGCATTGTTGAGGCATGAAAACTGGGGGGTACTGAAGTCTCTTGGCCCTACCGAACCTGATGTAAGTCTAGCTTCAGGGACAGCTTAGAGGTGAGGAGAGATGTTCTTCTCAGCAAATATCGTGCAAAGTGAGACCTGGGAGGAAAATAAAGACGTGGGAGAGTTGGCAGCCTCGCAGGTGGTATGCTCATGGAGGGAAAGGGAGACGTTGCCAGGTTTATGCCAACCATCTGCCACTATGCAGGCATTCCTTTACCTGGAACTGGTGATGACTCAATACAAACACGTGCACAGTCATCTAAAAATATGCAGGTTAATGAAGTAATGTTCAAATTGCAGACATTTATTACAGTCTTGCATGCAAAATGTAACACTGGTGAAAAGGACTTCAAATCGGAGCAATGCAAACATGAACGATCCCAGAGAGCGGAGGAAGATAAATGAGTTGACACAATATTTGCGCAAGATGATCAGCTGCCAGAATGACAAACTTTTTCTACATCTGGGAGGAACATTAGCAAAGAGCTGACATGAATAAAAGTCTAGGTAAGGTCTGTTTAGGACATATTTGTAAGGTTTCAGAGATTATAAGTCGTTGTATTTCTGTTAAGTTGCAGTTAAAATGTTAGCTTGCATCTATATATTTTTATCTCAAGCTGTGTCAATGTTGGACAGCTGCATCATTAGCCCCCCAGCACTGAGCATGGTTTATGAAAGCATAAATAATCCATGCTGACATAATCAAAATGCGAATAAAGAAGCAGCCGCTGTCTAGAACATATTGCATTGGTAGCGAGCCAATTGCTGGCTGTTGCTGACTTTCAGTTCGTCTGAGATTCAGCAGGACAAAAAGGAAAAAAAGGTCATTATCTGGTTTGCTCACACTGCTAGCATGGCTAACAAAGGCCCCTACTCTGAGGCCTGGAAGAGCTACACTGGATGCTAGGACTGCTAGGGGAGGGTAGTGGAGCAGAATGGTGGCCCTGGGCCTCAGCGGGGCATTGCACACCCTGGAGCGCTGGCATGAGATCCACAGTCAGTTATATACATACACACAAGCAATGACACACACACAAAAACCCACAATGGTGTTTATGCTTGAGATCCTCCGTGAATATTTCTCCACTGATTGCTTTTTGTTTTCTCTAGACCTGCATCGTGCATCTAAAGGCCCAGTTGGTTTCTACCCAAACGATGAGGCGGGGCAGGCGATGGGATACGGGGTTACTAAAACAGAAAAACCCACTTACTGTAGTTGTCCACTAAACTAGGTCACAGTTCTGTCAAGTATGCAACTGTGAGCACATACATGCACACAGGCATGCACATATACACACACACATGCGTCCAGAGAAGGAGTGAATGAAAGAGAGAGTGAGAGCCTGCAGTGTTCAGTAATGTTTCACTGGAAACACAAGCACTGAGTTATCTCTAATAACCTTATTCATGGTGCGCTGAATAATTTCGACAAAAAGGCGCGCAACAATGTGGCTTAACTGTGTTTTTACACTTGTCATCTGCCGAAAGACACACACAGACACACACACAGCAGCTAAATGACTTCAAATGCAAGCAAACAATAAACTACGACAAAGCAACAAAGGTCAAAACAATCCTTTACTTAGAAATGAAACCTTTTTTTGCCACCTTTTTTGTTAAAGCTATAAATTTCTTCACCATTTTGGGAAATGTAACATGTGCGCTGGCAGAGTCAAACGAATGTGATGAAACAGCTAATACTAAATGAGCGTTTCTAGGCAACCAAAGCAAAGGAACGACTATATTTGCTGTGCACAAAAAAAAAGGAGCTGGAGAATGATCTTTTGTGATTAAACAGCAAAGGGGAAAAAGAGGTAAATAAAACAGGAAGTTGTTATTAGTAGATCAGTGCTTCCTGTTCTGAGCCTATTGACATTCTTGAATGGACGGAAGTGAGCATGCTTAAAGGGAGTCACCCGTCTCGTTTTTCTTTTTAACAATGCCAAGCTTGTCCAGTTCATTTATAGCAGTTTAGTACTAAGAATTATATACCAGAGAACTTTATGTACAGTGGTATCATCATAAATTTAGCCTTTAGTGATTCATTCTCTGCATCCCTGTTGGAGATGATATCATGAGCAACAGCCTGGGTCAACCCTAATACTTTGACATGTCACGTCAAAATATTGATGCAGCAATGCTATTCTACTGCTTTCTCTTGCAATCCAGTTATTGAGTCGCTGTTAAACAGTTAAACAGCTTCCCTGACATTTTGACTTGCTATTTTATGGGTTTTTGTGGGGGCAGGCCTCTCAGATAAATGAGGGTAATGCGAATGGAAACTTAAATGAAGAAGAAGATATTCACAAGAGGAAAATGGTGGATGGTGGTGGAAAGCGAATCAGATCTCTAATTAGCTCAACTGACACATTACTGGAATGAACAATAATGACATTACACACACACACACACACACACACACACACGCTCACACTGACATTAAAGCGCAGTGAATAAATACACAATCCCTATTTCTTTTTTTTTCTTTTTTTTTTACCAATTTAGGGCAAATTACTTCAGTTACACAGATCTCATTATGTATCAGAGAAGATTGTCTTGTGATATATTGCAGAATTTCTGTGACACCATTATTATCATGTGAGTTCTTCTATTTGCCACCCTGCTGTGTACATGATCACTTGTACAGGAGCCAGGTCGATAGGGACAAAACGAAAATAAAACTCCACAGGAGAATATGGATCTGATGGGATTAATCAATCTCCTTCAAAATGTTGCAATTTTTGTTGTTTGTTCTTTAAAAAAACCCCAAAAAAAACCAAAAAATCAGTACCGAGTTTTTTAGTTGATCTTTAGTACAGGGGCTCTTTAAGAGGTTAGTCTTTTGAATGAATCAACACGAGTGACATGGAGAGGGAGAAACAGCGCTTCTCTCTGATATTACATCATCTCTCTTTTGATGGCCAAAATGGCCCCTTGACAAAGGCTCTTTATCTCTACCATACCCTGTAGTATGCTGTCTCTGAAAGGCACTGATGGGGATATGGGAGGGTTACACTTATTTAGCAATGGCTCTCGCATGATCTAGCGCACACATAATGATTCACTTCTGACTGTTGATGGCTTCATAATAATTCATAACACCATAATGCTGTTCCATGTTCAGCTAGAAATGATTACAAAAAAGACAATAACAGCAGTGAATCAGATTGTGAATGCAACTTGCTCCAAGATTTCTATGGTTCCAACCCAGAGAATCAAGGCTAAGAGGAGGAACAGAGAGTTGAGAGGTGGGGGACGCTGCATTTTCATGCAACAAGTTACATGTCAGCGACCATATGCCCTTTTAGAGCCTGGCACACATTCTCACCAAGAGGTGTGAATGTGTTAATCTTGCACTGAATTTAAAAACAAGCACAGACACCTACTTCTTATTCTAACAGTAATTTGTTTTCAGTGTTAATATGGTCAGCTACATATTAGTGCTCAATGCTGTTTCTGCCCCTTCCTCTCTCTACTTTATACAGTGCAGTGAGAAAGTATTTGCTTCATTGCTTATTTATTTTGTGCATATTTGTCACACTTAGATGTTTTAGATAATCAAACAAATTTCAATAGTAGAAAAACCCAACATAACTCAAGTAAATACAAAATGCATTGTTTTATATGATGATTTCATTTATTAAGGAAAAAACAACAACAACTTATCCATACCTACCTGATCCTGTGTAAAACAATAATATGAGCCCTAATCATAATAACTTGTTGCACCACTCTTGGCAGCAAGAACTGCAATCACGCGTTTCTGATAACTGGCAATGAGTCTTTCACATCACTGTGGAGGAATGATGGCCCACTCTTCTTTGCAGAATTGTTTTAACTCAGCCACATTGGAGGGATTTTAAGTGTGGACAGCTTGTTTAAGCTTATATCTCAACCTAATATTAGTACTAAACTTCGATTAGGTCACTCAAAAACCTTTCAAATGTGGACTTCCTGGTGTGTTTTAGATTGTCCTGCTACATAAGCCGAGTGTGCTTGAGCTTCAGGGTATGAACTAATGACCAGACATTTAACTTCAGGATATTCTGGTCGACAGCAGAATTCATGGTTCCATCAATTACATCAAGTCGACCATTTCCTAAAGCAGCAAAGCAGCCCCAGAGCATCACACTGTTTGACCACCACCATGTTTGACTGTTGATATGATGTTATTTTTTATGAAATTCTGTGTTAGTGTTACACCAGATATAACGGGACTGAAACCTTCAAAAAATGTGGACATTTTCCACACCCACAATCTGTAAATCGGCCACCTGCGTGCTTAACAATAATTCATTCTCCTACTGCGTCAGAAAAGAGATAGAAACCGAGTAAGAGACAATGCAGGAAAGAGAAAGCAGCCCACAAATGACTGCCATTTTCAGATAATTGCATTGTGGATTGGTGAGCTAGAAGGCACAAGTAAGAAGAATGCATCTATCATAGAGGTATTTGCGAACACCACAAAGGTGGCAGAAGCAGAGTGCAAAGATGGAATGTGGGTGTGTTAGGGAATGAGATAGTCCTGTTTTTTTTTTTTGTATCTATATGTAAATGTTACTGTGCAGGAAATCATATTCTTACAGTCTTGAATCATAAAATCTTTTTAACAGTCTGTCCTAGACCTACATAGGACAGTGAGTTGGGAATAGAGAAATAGGTCAAGAGAAATGAAGGGTGGGAGCTGGATGAACCAATATAATATTTTGCTTGCTTCCTGTAAGGATACACAAAACAATTAGAATGTCTTTTTTTAGACAAACGCAAACACTAAAGTACTGGAGAGTTTTCACGGAGACCGAAATCTCAATTAAAGGTTAATGTCCAAAAATAATATTTATAATACAGGTCTCTCCTGCTGTACCAAAACACATTTCTGTTAGCACTAAAGTATGCATGGCTGCACACCCTTTTGCTCCACAGAGGTAATTGGTCAAGCTGGTGATCACATGACATGGGTCTCACCCAGGCAAGCTGCAGCAGAAGCAGAAGCAGCAGCAGCAGCAGCCGCCTTGGAGAGCCAGAGGGATGCTGACACAGCACACCTGAACACCAACCCCCAGCTAAAAGAAGACCTTCATTATAGACTTGCCATTACAAATGCCAATACAAGACAAAAAGACGAGCAGATATAGTAAAAAACAGTTATTAAAAAGATATGAGTTATGAGTCTATTCTTAATAAAGAAACCTGCAATAAATAAACTAAAGCATAATTTTATTATTAAATCTTGTTTCTAAATGATAAAATGTAACTCTACATATTCTTAGAAACAGGACCTGTCACTGGTATTATCAAATCTAAAGAGAGCACTGAGTTTCAGGGGGACCAAAGGCCATACCCACAGAGAAACCCTGCTCCAGTCTGAGGATGGTTAAAGCTTGAGTCAGCAGAACAGTTAATATGAAGCCCGTTTTCACTGTTTTGGCACTTTATTCGTTCCTATAGGAGCCCTGCATTACTCACAGGACAAAACCAGCGGAATTAAAAGACAGCTCAGGGGTAAAGCTAAATTAAGTCCATTTTACTTAATGCACTATATAATAGTATATCTTCTGCAAGAGCAGTGTGCAAGGAAGAGCAGCAAAATGACATTGGCATGATAAGACTGTTTCTTGTATAAATGCTTGTAAAAGTCCAATAAATCTGCACATTTGTGATATGTACACATTTTTCCCACTGTCCCACACTAACACTCTAAGGCATGTAGGTGCAGAACACATGGATCCACACATAGTGTATGCATACAGCATACGTGTTTACTTTATTGGTGGTAATATCAAGAAACATTTATGTTATGTGGTTTAATATAAGTAAGAGCTGTTTAAATTTAGCTCTCCAGATGAACCATGCTTCAGCACCTCTATACACCTCTTAAAATCCTTCAAATTATAAGTGGTGGAGAAATACAGACATAGTTACTGAATGGAAACACCTGCTCTTTTCTAGCGAAAGAAACCTCAAAACAAACAAAACATGATCGTCAAACCAGCATGATCGGGTCATTAGTTGCTAGATTTGGTTTTTCCAGATAGATGGTGATCTATCTCCACATGGCATAGCCAGTGTTTGACACTGTTCAAGGTCACCACAGGGTCAGATCCATTACTTCTTGATCCAAAGATCAAATCTCTGACTATGGTTTGAGAGTGGCAGTTCTTGTTATGGACCACTGTTATTATTAAGAGCCCAGCAGGGCTGTCCGGGGAGAGTTATGTTCCTCATTATCACTGTGGCACAAACAGACCAACTTAGACAGCCCCAGAAAAGAGCTAATTTTCTACTTACACTAGCACCACTTGGACCATCTGCATTAAATAAGCTGTATATGTGCACGTACACATGCATAAAAGGAAAAGTGCCATATCTTCTGTGGCCATCTGAAGTCCTCCAACCTGCTTGCCCACACACATATCCAGAATCACACCCACACACACAAACACTCTAATGAGTCACTAGAAGAAATGATGATAAAAAAGACTGAGGCTAGAAAAAGCAGTATGACCTATGGGGGAAACAAAAATGATAGCACCAACACAGCCTGCAATGTGTGCCCCTCCTTTTGGGCGCATAATAATAATAATAATAATGACCCACACCTCCTGGTCCTAATCCCCCACCTCCCCTCCCACCCCCCTGCTGGGCAGAGAACACCTTCTGGCCCAGCGCTGCTTGACAAGCTGCTTTCCCTGAACACAGAGGGTGGGGGAAGACTGATAAGCCCACTGGATCGGTGTAAAATGTCACCGGATTTCAGAACCATTCAGAAGCAGAGCAAGAACATGAAAAGAAACGGTGAGGACAGAGGTGGAAATCTGTCTTTAGAAACCCCTAATTTAGTTTTAGGACGTTCAGTGGAATGGAAAACCGTCCATTTAAACTGACACATATCATTCCAGAAGCGCATCAGGGAGGCGTGATCACGACCTTCAGGAATTCACGGAGTGGATAACTCACGCCTAAGAGGTGCTTCCCTCCTCACAGCTGATATCACTGCGTAATAAAAACATTGCGCCTTTTTCTCATTTTCCCCTCACGTCGCAGCCCACACTGCATCCGTCTGCATCACGTTTACCTATCGACAGGTTCGGTGACAGGAGTCTATTTTAATCACGACATAACTTGGCAATGCCATATTTGTCAAACTCCACCGATGATACTCTGTCATAAAAATTGGGTCGTCACTATTTGATGGTCCATGTCGCTGTGATTTTCTATATTTAACATATTTCCGTGGGCAGGTTGGAGCTACTGTGGCAATGCGCCTACACGCTGCCTATGCGGTAGCCTATTCCAGTTGGTATTACGCATAGAACACTTAGGGCGTTTTGAACATGAGGTATACAATATACTTCAGTAAATAAGCAAAAAGCGCAAAAAGGGGAAAAAAGGGGCAAATTAAAGAATGAAAGTCTGTTTGCATTCATCCGATTCGCATCCTTCTGGGGCCATGCAGGGGGGTTCTCCTCTCTTTGACTTGGCCAGTCGCGACAATAGCGCACGGAAACGGTTTCCTTACCTTCCCACCGTTTGGTTGGCGAGCTGTCGCATCCGATTGAATTGCTTCTTCATCTTGTATTTTCTCTGTTAGCACCTACGAGGGGAAATATTCCGCATTACTTCTCACAATACATATCTCCATCCTCCACAGAGGTGCAGCACAAATTCCAATCTCCCATTCCCCCCCTTTCCCTCATCGCAAGCTGCCAGCGCCGAAGAAGTATTCCACGATTACATATTTTCAATTGATAGATATATGTATATTTTTTGCACATCTATATTTGCTCCATTGCCTGCGCAGGGATGCTGGACCAGTCCACCGCGCGTACACACAGGCAGGGAGCGACAGCAGTGACAAGTAGCGGCTGCGCAGCAATGCAGTGTGGGAAATGTAGTGTATCTATGGCTGACTCTTGAATAAAGACTCTATTCTTGCCGGTTCCTGTGAGCTATTAGGCTTAAACGGATCAAATGTGTATTCATTTTTGCATTTTCGTATTTATTTCTTATGTGTGTGTGTGTTTCTGTAGATATCAGTATACTGGTCCACTGAAAGCGTGAAGGGAAGCCCAGTTAATTACTGATTGATTGGTTGATTGATTGAGAAAAATTTACTATTCATTTGTATTTTTATTTTTACCCTTATGGCAAATTAAGCTGCTACAGGAGTTTCAATAAGGAAACGTGCACTCAAACCTCCACTAATAGCTCAATTACTGTAAGTCAGCCTTGGCCACAACCCCATCTAATGTCCATTATGTGCCAATACATTGCCAATTCACCCTTTTGTTGCATTTGCACAACATCCCCATCTAGTGTCATTTGTTTGCCAGTGCAATGTAACTACATGGCACATGTAGTATTAAGTTATAATATTAAGGGGGAAAAGTTAATTATTACGTGAAAAATACGAAACTTTGACTGAAGTTCTTGTGCTCATAATGTAATTTTTAATGACACTAAGAATAACACACATATTTCTGAAATATATTTTCTGTCCTATAACTGGTTGGAGTGCAGAACTGAAAATATCAACTATGAAAGGGTCTTTCTATTTGTCTCCTTTGTGAAAGTTAAAAGTAAGGGCATAGGCTTTGTTGCATCTGTGTTATGGGCTCTTTGCTGCTTTTAGGGTAACTGTCCAGAAGGGAGCAGTCTTGCTTTATAAACCACTTAAAAATGTCACAGCTGCAGTGTGAAATAACAGTGTTAGCATCATAACGTCTGGTATGTTCCCACATTCAAACAAAAATGATGTGTGAGCTCAAATGTTTGGACTAGCTGTACTTGTCTTTTGTTCATGCTCGTCTGCTGAGTTTATCACATAAATCCAAAACTTGCAAATGTAAAATGCATATTTATTAGTCATTACTGCTTTTTTATTTATTGCCTGAAAGCACTGTGCAAACCTTTATTCAAGGGAAACACTGCTAACAATTGTGACTACAACCTACGACACATCATTTTGCGTTTTTCTTTTCTTCTTAATGCTAAGTGAGTACTTATAAATTAAGCTATAGGAAGCCTATGGATAGAGCTATCATAACAAAATATGTCCCTGCATGTCAGTTCACAGCACAAAGCAGTTAAAACCTCTGACTAGGAGTGACGCCCTCTGGCTTAGTGTCATGTGCCTTAATGGGCCAACAGGTGGGGTACACGCTGCTGCCATAAGGTTCAGAGGCCTCGGGGAGTAAATGATACAGAGAAATAGCTGTTTTCTGCCCTCATTAATCTCACATGTTGGAAATTGAGAAGGGCGGGGGAACCTTCAGCCTTGATCTCAACCTTTTGACCTTGTCAGATCATTTGTTTTCATTAGTCCGCACTCAGATGAACTGGCCAGTTCCAGTTCAGACACCTACCCTGCCCCCCTAAAGAAGGGAGGATTCCTAAAAGTATCTCCAGGGGTCTTCTTAACTCTAGAGCCCCCAACCCCCAAAACGTACTGCTCTAGAGTCTCTGGACACTTCTAAATCAGCGTGGATGATTCCTCACATCCGCTAAGCCTGTTTCAGAAACGCTTTCACCGGTAATCCCTGCACAATGAACAGTATGCCCTTTTTCAGAGAAACAGGAAGGGTGAACATAAACTTAAACCACACGGGAACTGTGTGGTGCATTTCAATGTTAAAGAAAACTATTAAAGATCTCCTGGGTTTACAGTATTTTTGCAGCATATTTCACATTATGGCACAACGGGAAGAAAAAAATGAACCCTTCATCTGGTCTCCTGCTGTTCGTGCCACAGAACGAGATGACTGAGTGTTCTTCCTCTCACTCTAATGCTCCTTTAGCTTGGCAGTTGGGGAGTAATTGGCTCCCAGTTTGTCTAATGAAGCCGTCTCTCAGGTCATGACCTGTCCACCTGATGACCCACTGCTGCTACTGATGTGTCCTCTGCACTTCGACAGTGACCCGGTAAGACGGGTGCCTTGTGGTTCGTTCACTAAGGAGTGGTATCATAGTCACTACTGCAAAGCAACAGGACCTTCGCATGCAGCCAGTGGAGGTGTTAGGTCTTGCTGGAAATGAACTGGTGGCATGTGTTTGCTTTGTTCAAAACAAACAAAGGTAGGGCCTTAGGAAAGCTTTAATGGCACGTTACGAGATCAGGTTAAAAGCTGCCCAGTCAACAAAGGCAAGATTGGTGGGATCGTCACGCTTGTGTTTTTATCTTCAGACAGTTAGCATCATATTACCCACATCAATTAGTCCAGGCGTGAGGAGTGGGGTGCTACAAGCCTTTGGTCTTTCATTAAAGAGAACTAATATATTCATCAAGGAAGTGTGGGCAAGGCAACAGATAGACACAGTGGCCCCCCTTTTAAACAAGAAGAATTTACCTATTTGGTAATCATTATGACCCTGTTGATAACCAATATACAGATCTGTGTCAAATTACTTTTAAAGGCCATTCTTTGGAGTTAATATACTTTAGTTCTTGCCTCTCGGGTGTGGAAACAAAAAGTTCTGCACAGGCATTAACGTCAGCATTTCAGGTAAGCCCGAGAGCTGAGGCCTGACTTTGTGGTGTGTCTTTAAAGGGTTACCTTGGGCCATAATGAGTCTCAGCAAGCCAAGCGCCAGGCCTAATGAAAACACTGTGACATCTGAGGGCGAAAAGGCATTACGGGTCTAAACTACAGGGGTTGTTTTAACATGCAAATGACAGAAAATGATGGTTATCACAAACACCTTTCAGACACACTAAATGCAGGTCTGCTAGCCAGTGGGCCTCGAGTCGAGAGAAACAAGCAGAGCGTTAAACACTGATGGTGTGTTGGACATGCAACATATGAGAAAACATAAAAATACTTTTTCGTTTATTTTGCTCTGGACAAAGCAGAAGATAACACTTTAGCAGAAAAACACATGGTTCTATTTATACAGTAAGGTGCGGACTAAGAAGATGGCGCTATCATATCAGCTCCGAAGGTGTTATCTTTCACAGCACATCACCTAGATCTTCTAGCATGGAACCCGCGCCGTATCGAGGAAAATTAAACCCGAGAGCAGCAAATGAGCTAAAAGCATACAAATTTTCATCATCTCGGTTGGAAATAAACAGTCACATGCGCGCTAATGAAAACTGTTGCACTCGAGGTTTTCATCTGTGCAGAAAACCTCTCCAGAGAATTGCATTTCCACTTTGATACAAAAATAATGAGAAATGAGAAGTTAAACATAGAAGACCGACAATAATTAAAGATGTAAAAGACGCTGTCGGAGTGAGTTAACATAAAAATAAATCTTGGCTACAACAGAAAGTTGTTCTTAAAGAAAATATTTAAAGCCACCTGGCAGTTGTAAAACTGTTGAGTCATTACCCTCTTATCGTTTTGTTTTACTAAACTGATCATTACGTAAGTTTCATAACCAATTGCCAGTTATAACAACCTAATATTATATAAAAGGACTTAAACCATCTTTTATCATTTAAACAGGTAGTGGTTCACCAGAGTGACAGGTCTTTGCCTGTGGCAAGCTCAGTGATGTGTTTTACAGGAAGTTTTTGGCATGGTACACTTGGTCAACCTTTTTTTAATACCAACTCAATAACTGTGCTCGGGTGTGGTGAGTTGCAGCTGCGGTGTATTGTGAATGTATTTGTGATTGGAGTCTGCATGTATACACATGCAAGCACACGAAATGCAAGCTGGGTTTTGCTTGAAAGAGAGCCTGAATATGCACTAAATGTTGGTCTGTCTTTTCTGTTTAGAGGTTAATATGTGGAACTTTTTAAATACAATACTGTGCAAAAGTCTTGAGTCATCCCTCATTTTAACATTTTTCTATGTTTCCAAAGAGTCCAACGTTCTGGTCAATTTTTAAAAACTGGTCTTGAGTAATAGTTCTGCAAGCCACTTGTAAATCCTAATGAATTAAGCCTTAGCTTGACGTTCTTGACGGCTCCTCCTCAAATAAATCCGCACTTCCGAACAAACAGCCTCACCAGACTATTTGTTAAACTTCACAGAGGCTCTTTACTTTGACACCAAGCTATTTACGAACATCGTGGCAGTGCTATGTTTCACCCTGAATGCTTACAAAACGATTAATGATGCGAGGTGATGAGAGACAGAGGGGTAAAAGGAAACTGTGAGGCTCTCTCAAATAAATGACATTTTATTATAATAATTATCCCACCTTGTTGAAAAATAACTAAGTTGTACATGAACACTAAATACTGCTCAGAATAATGAATTAGGAAATCAGTTTAACTCATTATGGTGTTCTTGTGAAATACAGAAAATGAAATTAACACAAACACACTATTAAATATGAAAAAATGCATTTAGGCTCCCATCAGTCATTTTAGCATAATTCAGCTGAAGGGATGAACCAGTGTTGCATCTACTCAAAACAGACAAATTCACAAAGAACCAATTTTAAACTGCACCTTTTGGCACTTTGTTATCTGCAGCCTGTTAAAACACACACACACACACACACACACACACACACACACACACACACACACACACACACACACAC
>NW_005187559.1:1021097-1079880 GCF_000239375.1 Pundamilia nyererei
ACACACACACACACACACACACACACACACACACACACACACACACACACACGCACGCACGCACACACACACAATTTGTTCCAATTCTTTAGCTGAATCTTTGAAAAGTGCTAAAGATAAAACAATTTGACAAGCGGAAAATAGTATTTTTGTACCAACAAGGTGATTCGCAAACAGCTAAGGACACATGCTGTGCAGTGTGTCCTCTAAAAAATTGAGGATACTGAACAAGTGGAGGATGAAAGAAGAAGTGTCAGGCCTAAAAATCTATCCACAGCAGATGAACAGCATTGGAAAGTGAGAGAAAAAACCCAGCAAAAGCCTGACACAGGACCTGAGAGATGAATCTGGCCTTTCATTTGATCAGTCTACTGTTCAATGAAGCCTTATCAAAAATGGTCTCAGTGAAAGGGTGACTGGGTGCAGAAAAGAAAAACACAAAATGGAGCATTGTTAGTCATGGATTGGTTCCTCCAGAGAGCAAACCAAAAAGCAGCAAACATCCAGAGAAGAGCTTTGAATGTCTTTCAAGAAGCCTGGACTTCAAATCCTAAAGACGACTTAAAGAAATTACAAGAAAGCTGCTTAAGACAGCTCAGGCTGTGTTGAAGAATAAAGGTTTCAAATATTGCTTTCGCAAACTATGCAAAATATAAAGAAATGAAGGGTTGTAAACAGGATTGTATACCTCTAGAAATGGATAAAGCTGAACTGGAAATCATGGGTGAGGTGGTACTGCTGTACAACTGTACCTGTGTGATGCTGGTGTTTTAGGAGCAGATGTCACATTATAGGCCTGTAAACTGAAACATGAGGCCACTGTTACCCTCCCTCATTATATTTTCTTATTACTTGTGTGTGAAGGAGCAGTCCAGGTTCAAATGTGCAGTAGATGTTTAAAATGCAGGTTAGGAAAAGTTTCAGAGGGGCATGTGAAGTTTATGTGTGCAGCTTGTTATCAGCTTAGATATGAACAGGTCATAAATCAAAATTTTAACATTAACAGAGTGATCTGTTTTAGAGAATTTGAGCATTTTCCTACTCATTATTATGAGAGAGACTGCAGCTGTAACGCCACACTTGGATATTGTTGCAGGTGGGGCTGGTTCATCGTTTACACAAAGATTTATCCCAGCAGATCACTCACATACGCTCACCCACACAGACGCAGAAGACTTTTGATATGAGACCAACACACGGAAACCAAGGCCTTGAGGCAGCCTTGGCATTTTATGGATCTGAAAGACAGATTGAGCTCAGATGGTTCAGGATTTATGATGCAAGGCGAGCAACCTGAGGGACAAGCCAACTCCTCCCTGTGCTGGCAGCCACTAGTGATAGAGAGATTTACAGTCGGGATATTACAGCTGATTGCTCATAAAGCATGGGAAAAGTAAAATTTGCAGCGAGCAAACAAATTTCGTGTTCTTTTGCAGAGCCTGAAGCTGAGCTGAAGTGTTGGACGTTTGGAGTATATGTTTGACAAAACAGCTCAAAAACCTCGATCTAACAAAGATATTATAATAAAGATGTTTTTGGTGTTTGTCCACACTTCGTACTGTAGTATGTACAGTAAATCTGGAAGAGGTTGAATTTTCAACGGGCTGTCAAATCCCAATGAAATATACATACACTGCACAGATTTGTAGGGCACTGGTGTGTTTATTTAATGCTAATGAGCGCGGTTAGCCTCGCTGAGAGAGTTCATGATTGTTAATGCCGTATTTGTATTGGCCTCACACTACTCCTTCATGCTCTGTTAAGACGGGATCAGTATATTATTAAAATTAATGTTTTTGCAGACATATGGCTGAACAGAATCAAGGTTGCGTGTTTGTCTTTTTTCCCCGGGTTTGTTTTCAAAAGACTGAACCTAATGTAAAAATCAACCTCTTTGTCCTGCTGAGATTTCAGGAATGTAGAAAGCATCATCCTTGGTGAAGAGCTTAGGTGACAGACCGACCTTATTTCTCTCAACCCTGAGCTGAACTCCATTAAGGGCTGCCTCAAGTCTGTAATTTTACCGACAGCCTCTTATCATGTTTGTCTTGTCTCTTCCTCAGGGGGTTGACTGCTTGCCCACAGACAAGCTTTACTTCATTTCAGCTGGCTCTCCACAGAGACATCCGTGACTGGATAAAAAGTTCAACTGGAAGATTCGATATTTACTTTGTACATCTCTAATCACAGCATTTCAGAGAAAAGTAGCATTTAATTCTTTCCCTGGGAATGTCTGAGTTACGTTTTCAATGGAGTGATTGCATGCACGCTAAACTTTACTTTATGAAACTAGACGGATCCAAGAGGGTATTTTTAAAAAAAATATTTTAAGCAACATTTTTGACAGTGATTGATTTTCATTGATTGTGGGATATTATTTTACTTATGCACATTGCTTCAGTGGTTAAATCCGACATACTTGTATAATTTTCTTGCACAGCTATTATTTGAAATCCGATCAATTTTATGAGGGGAAGATGTTTTTGAATACCCCCAAAATGTATAGCTTAGTACTGCAAATGCTTAGCCCTGGAGCCACACAGCTTTGTCATCTTAGCCCAGATCAAAGCGAACCTGTCCAGTCTGACAGGAGCCAAGGCCCTCGATGAAGGCTCTGATGAGCTTGCAGTTGGAAACCAGAACTTAGTCAGCACCACGGGTGGCATGAGGCTGCAAGAGGAAATTTTGGATACAGTAGTTCTTAGAGATGCTCCACAAATGCGAAGTGAGATCCATATGAAGTCCTAATCGGAAAATGATGAGGGAGATAAAAGAAGATCTAAAGATAAAGTATGACTGGAATGTTGAAACAAAAGCACAGAGAAGGACATGTGGTGCTGAGCATAATGCGTCTTTAGAGAACCTCCACCCAGACGGAGCTTCAGTGAGAAATTTGTCTTGGCCCCAGCCTGAATTTCTTGTGACCTCAGAGCGCTGCTGACATGCCATGTTTCCTTATTGGAAAATAAACACTGGCTGAGAATAAAGATAAAAAAATGAAGTCACAGGAATAAAATAAACGACTTATGAAGCTGCGTGACAGTATGTTCAGTTTTATGGAATCTGTGCTTTGAAGTAAAATTTTAAAAAGTGCATATGATTTAGAGAGATTAATGAAAACTCAAGTATAACATATTATTTATCAATAAAATTTGGATGTTGAGTTAAAAAAGAATAAAATTGCACATTTTCCATTATCATATAAAGTTTATTCAGTACAGTAATAAACACAATTCATCACAAAGCATAAATGGCAGAATCAACATAAGTTTTTGAGTATAACTCATAATGTCTGCATGCATAAACCTGAGATGTGCAGGTTAAGAAAACTCTCTGAACTTCCAGTTTAATTTACAGAAAGCCTCCCTTGTTTTTCCTCCTTTATTTATAACTGGCTTCACCACTTTGACTCACAACCCTGGCATCTGATCTGCTTTGCTTTCAAAAGGCCACATCGTAAATTCCTAGACCTTGATATTTTCCCTAATTTCCCACAGGACTGTAATGAGGCAGGCTTCTTTGTTGAAAGCACCTGTTCTCTGCTCAGATAATGGGCTACATTTCCATCCAGGATATACTCCCTAAGGGACACTGCAAACCTTAGACTTGAGGGTATCTAGTTGCCACGATTGCCAATGAGCGTTCACTGCAACCTTTTGAACGCTACCAGTCAGTTGTGCTCTCTGGCTGGTAGGATCTGTTTATGGAAGTGGTCAAATAGCAAGGTCGTGTTATCTTTTGAAGTTTTTTTTTATCTGTGTACATTATGATAAAGCAGTCATCAGGGTCAAATATACTCAGCATGAATGTCTCAGGGATTTACTTCAGAGCCATGTACATTCCACAGTCTCTCCTTGCCATGTGTCACTTTTTGTTTTCTTTAAAGTTATGCAAGTACAGTCACTCTGAAGCAGCAGGTGAAAATATGATAAGATTTCTGAATGAAAGCATTCCTAAACAAGATAAATTACATTTTATTTAAACTCAGATATCAAAGGTAGTCAGCCGATAAGCCAGCTTGTTAACTAGTAAACATTCAGTTTATCATACGCCGTATCAGTCTCCTGCAAATAAGAGCTTTTGTTTAGAAGTCTAGTTTAGAAATCTTCTTCTAATGTTCGACATTAAAGCTCACACTTCTTACCCAAAATATTGTACCGACATTAACTAAGAAATGAAGAGATGGATATATTTTTCTAAATATCTAAACATTTGATATATAACATTTCAATTCAATTCACCTGTATTTATATGGGGGTCATATGGTAAAAGCCTACAATAGTAGATTAAAAAAAATCCCCCAAGTTCAGACTTTTCTCCTTTAGCAATCACCTGGCAACAGTGCAAATGAAGAACTCCCTTTAAACAGGAAGAGGGAGGGGCAGCCATCTGCTGTTACGGTTGCAAGGTCGGGGACAACACACACAAACAAAAGAGAGAACATAGGAAAAGAGGATAAATCGCAAACTGTGAAAGAGAGGCAAAAATGACAAAAACGTAATGACATACTGGAGTGTTGCATAAACACATGGGGAGTTAAAAGATGGGAGTGGGGAAGAAGTGCTTCATGGGAAGTCCCCCAGCATACCTAAGAGATGGCTCAGGGTCACCTGATTCAGTCCTCACTGGAACATCAATTACTGTCAAAAAATTTGTGTTTTTGTTTTTAATCAAACCTGTTTTGCTCACAAAGATGGAAAAATAATACAGGCAAAGACACAGCAACTGAGCAGACTATAACATCACAGCTGAAAAGTTGTTTTCGCTGCTGTCCTAAGCCTTGACACTATGAAGCTGCAAATGTTAACCTCAGTTCCAGTCACTTTGGACATTAAATGATTGAGCATATTATGCTTACGTACATAAAGGTAAACGTGACAAACACTGTACCGCTGTGCTGTCCCTACACCTTGTTTAAAATAATCAAATGAGAACCTTACTGTCTGGAACTGTCTGGGGTTTTGTTTAAAATGTGGTAATAAAAACAAAAATTAAAACAAGAAAATAAAGGTTTTAAAAAAAGAACTAAAAAGAAAATGCCAACCAAGACTGGTAGAATTCAGTCTTGATGGGTGAATCATGGGTGATCACAGCTAATGTGGCTCAAGTAGAAAACTGACAGTAAGAGATCATAACCTACAGCAAGCCTTTCACTTACTCAGGTGTTGTGAGCCCTATTTTGAATTTTACCTCTTTAGTTCCACTTAAAAGGCCTGTCAATAACATACTTTATATACCATTAAGAGACTTTGGAACACACTATCTGATGGATAGTTTGTGTGGGCTTTTCCAGGCTATGACAGTCATTTTCTCAGTGGCTGTTAAAACCCGAGCTCAGCTTAGATTTCTAACTTTTATGAACATGAAGCAAAGATATGTCGAGCTGGTAGGCGAAAGCAAATGTATCTGATATTATTTAAAATAAATCTGAAAGTGAGGTGCTAAAACTGTATCATAACAGATACTGCAAACTTGATAATGAACTTGTAACCGTCTGGATATTGCCAAAAAATAAAAATTAAAGAAAAAAAAATCAAACAACACAGATGATGCCAGGAATTCACAGCCTTTTTTGATACATGCGAAACAGCTGCCAGAGGAACTCAAATATTCTCAGTACCCTTTTCTTTGTGAGTTCATTGTTGATGACTTGTTTCTTACACTGAATACTCTACCTTTTGTGCCACTGGGAGAAAGCAGTGAAACAAAAGGCTGTGGTCTATGTGCAGCAAAATACAAGAAGCATCCTTATAGGGTGAAAGGGAGGTCAGAACAAATACACCATGTATGTTTTAGTTTTTTACTTGTCTAAGAGGAGAAATTAGACAGCGACTGCATCCAGATACACCGCTAACTCTGTATATACTCTCCAAAAATTGCAAAAAGCATAAATGCGTCTCCATCTTTTTGCTGTTATTATAGCCACACTGACCAATATTAAAAAAGCTAAAATTATAATGGGAATTTTAGCTTGTGCGGGACTTGGCAAGGCCAGAACATCTAAGCCTGCCTGAGCTTTCCAACCTGTCACAAGGTTTTGTTTCCATGTCCAGGAGGACATCAGTATGGGATAAGACTTTTTCTACAGGATCAAGTGAGGAAATCCGCTCAGGCTACGGTGGCTTTTCCTTAAGAGAAGATAAGATGGTCTTTAGCACGGCTCCAGAGAATTTATAGACATTTTAAATGGCCTTAGCTAGAGTCAAAGACCTTGAAGGAAGACTAATGGAGTCAGAGAAGTGTCTTGATCGGCCTCTCAGCTTACCTAATAACCCTGTCATTAGATTGAAGGCTTTGCGTGTGTAGGATCTCGGTCATCCCCACTGTTATTTGCCTTTTCTAGGACAGAGTGCCGGATGAGATCATCCATCAGTCGACTTTACCCTCTAATTGGCTCAGATCTCTGACATCTGCAGGTTGCTGCAGTAGAGACTCTTGTGCTATGCCATGTGTTTATGTTTATGTTTGTATTTGTCTATATGTACACATTAGATATGACCATAGACGGCACACAGGATGCACAAGTGAACACGCACGCAAGAGCACAGATGGTTTACATCTCCACCTGCTTCCCTCTTTCTTCACACAACTGCGAGGATGGTGAAAAGAGGTTTCTGAAAAGATGTTGACAGGACAAGGTGATAAGCGAGCACAGGATAAAGCAGTGCCATTGAAGTTCTATTGTGCAGGCAGATGTTTAATAAGACTCAGCTTTAGGGTTCTTTTTTTACCTGGCAGTAAAGTAACAGCACTCTTCACTAATGCGAACAGTCACGATGTTAAACGATTCTATATTTGAACTTTCTGCATTTCTTAATTGCATTATAATTGCAGACTGGCAACCCAAATACACAAAAGGAAGATAAGGTTGTATTTGTTTATAACAAGAGTACACATTTTAGTGGTTAACACACACAATGAATCCCATGATTGGAGTAGGAGTGTGTGCTGAGACACAGGTCTTTATTTGACTGTCTGGTTTTCATGTATGAGCTGGGTGCTGTTTATGTCATCTGTTTAGGCTGCAGAATAGAAGTCTGTTAACACAGTCCAGGATGTGTAGAACAAGTCAAGCGCTCCCTTTAGTGTGTCCACTTTGCTTTTCATCGGCCCTTGTGAAGTGACACAGAGTGCAGAGTGCGTGTGTGTGTGTCTGCTGGATATTGTTTATTGTAAAGGATGACAGATGGAACAAATTAACACACACTTTTATAGAAATCTGAAAAAAACAACAACAAAAAAACGTGCTTGGGCACCTTCTGTGCTCGTGTGCGTGTGTGTATTTGTGTGCATCTGTGTGTATCCTCCCTCAGGTGTCTTTTGTTCTAACTCTAGGTTTCATCCTCCCAAAACTGTGCACCACTTTGAAGTTTGTTAATCCCCCAGCACGGAGACAAAAAGGAGGCCTTAGAAAAAGCTAACAATAGGGCTTATGCCCTCTTTGAAAACTGCTCTACAGTGTTTCTCAATCACAAGCAAATAAATGATCAATGTGATAATAGTTTATCTTTATAGCTCTTTCAGTCAAATTACCAGCGAGCTGACTACACATCTATACAGATGCTGTAGTATTGATCATATTAAAACATATGAGGGTTCTTGAGCAGCTAGTGCCTTGATACATTATATATTAATGCTGATCTTTCTTTCCTTTTTTCTTTGGCTCTTTGGCACAAGCTTCAGTCTTGGCTTTTCTCCCACGGGTCCTTCACACTTATAAATACATGTACAGCCTACATTCATTTATACATAAACATCATAAAACAAAGTGGCTAGAGTTTGTAAAAGAGGACATAAGAGATCCTCTCTTAACATCACATTAATATCAAATAAAATACTAAACAGGATATATACTAAATCTGTGGGCGTTTTCATTAATAGTTGCTAAGTATTTTTTCCAGTGGCTTGAAATGTGGCTCAAGTCTGATTCTTCTACTGTGTGTGAACTCTAAGCGGCTGCATTACACAAGGCAACATTCTATGACTTCTGAAATTTCTGTTAATTTTTGGACTAATTCAAACTTTTGTCACCTGCATAAATAACAATACTCGATCTGGTATGGACTGCAGTGCCCCTATGATCCTAGCTTATAGATTGGAGGCTAATATAAAAGGTTCACGAGCTAAAGTAGCACACCTGGGTCTCCCAGCCTATTAAAGTCAACCCTTTGATTCACCTGGTTTGCATTCAAAACATTATTATTATTTTATTTAACCAGAGTGGTGTGATTTATGTAGGCATTGCTGTGTGATAGGACAACTTTTCTTGCACACCCACCAAATGAGAGCGCATATGCTTCCAAGCCCACTGGTGACTCCACACATCCTTTCAAGGAAGCATTTCATTCATCCCCAAAAAATGGAACAAAACACTGTGCAGCGTGTTCAGGTTTGAACGTGCCCCTGGCCTCTCTATGCCATCCACCTGGCATCGGCCTTCTTGTGTGTTTGTACCTCCAACAACCCAACAGCACATACGACACACATCCACTGACATTTGATGTTTTGAAGTTTTGGTAAAGTTTTAATAAATTCCACTTTTTTATAAGTACATTTCATCTGTGAACTCCTGCTTCTCACTCTCCTTGAGCCAATTTGTGACAGGGAACATTACATAAGAAAACTAATATTTCCCCTTTTTATTCTGTTTATCTGACGTTCCTCCATATGAGTGTTCCAGTGTGTTTACACTTGGCAAAAACAGACTGAATTTGTCAGTAGAACCTTGGCTTCAGCCAAGTTAGATAAACACATTGTATCTCTTTCAAAACAGCAGTGTAGTAGTTTGTTCATTGTGATACTTACTTAGATAGTTTTCCCATTTTGTGAGCTCTGAATGTGGAAAATGTCTCAGTGACACATCCACATGAAAACGGCATTACTCATTTGCACGTCAAATGAACAAGCTTTTTGGACTTTAACTTTACTGCTGATGCTTCGATACTTGAACTCAACAGTCCAACTTCCACTCAGAGGTACAAGTACACAGAGCAAAGATAAACATGATCTGTACACAAAGTGGAAAGGGCAAACCACAAGTGCATAGCTCCAACCAAACCCCTTGGTGCACACAGTTTCCCAAACAGGTTATCTTGTGCCTGTGTCCTGTGGAAGTGCAACTATTAGGATTAGAAAACACACACACACTTAGCCGCACACCACACGCATATCATATATAGCAGTGTCTGAGAGATGAGATAAGGGGCTTAGATGAAGGGGGCAGGGTGGTCTCTGGCAAAACTCTGACTGACATGGCAGCTCTGGGGTAATCTTGCTAATCCTCTGCTAGCTCAGGGGTGCAGTGGGACTGGAGGCCTTTGACCCTGCACCAGAAGGAGGTGCTAACACAAACACACTGAAACAAACTTTTGTGCTTCCAAATTCACAATCACGCATCTTCATCGTTGTCGTGATTGCCGTGGCCCCACCCCCACAGCCTTAAGGGGTAAATGATTAACTTTTATGGTTCGTGATACCGTTTGTTTGTGTGGAACTACACGTTCACATTTTTGTGGCGTTAGCAAGGCCGTTCGGAATCATTATGAGGCAATTAAAGGTGACTCACGTGAACCGGTTATAGCACAGAAATGTGGGAGGCTGTCAACAAACAGCTGATCTTTGATACATGTGTTAGTTGGATGTATGTTTGTGTCAGTAAGTTATAAAGTTATAAAAGCTGTGATGGCTTGATCTCCCTTGACAGAAACACGTATGTAGTAACGTGCTTCCATTTGATCAGTAGGTATTTAAAAATCACACGGGTCAAATGTGCAAATGAGATAATAGCGTAATTAGTATTCCCCTGTTTTTAAATAAATAAATAAACACATTTTTGATCTATTTCTATTTAGTTAAAATAAAAATAAAAATTACCTACTGCTTTCCTTGGTGGTTCCCTGTGCTAAAGTAAGCCACCTGTAAATTAAATTGTGCCTTACACCAAAGAGAGACCTCCTCTGTTATTATAATCATAAATACTTCAACTTCATTCTTTCATAACTAATTATTTTTATTTATGTATTTATTTCTTTTTAAAAAGGCATATTTTGATTTTATTAAAGTTCCGCTCCAGGCTGAAGTTCGTGTGTGTTTTGGTGAGTTTTTTATTTTTTATTTTTTATTTTGCTTAGTCTACATTCAGCGCTTCACCTGCATCAAAGTAGACCAAGGCTGAAAGAAAAATCCCTGAACTTTCAAAATAAAAGTCAAGTGATATGGTAGGGAAAAGAGGTTTCTGGCCGACTTCTAATGTGCAAGGAGGGGAAAAAACAGCAAAAGAAAAAGAAAAAGTCAAAAATCTTGCAAAATTTGAAATGTGTGTTTTTAAAAAAAATAATATTATTGTGTGTAATATTTTTTAAGCACAACCTGAATCGATGTTGTTCTAGTAATAAAGATGAAGAAATCACAGCAAGTACCAAAGGGTGGCACATATTATCATATGAATGTAAATTTCAGCCTAAATTATGATCAGTGTGTGCTGTAATGTGAGTACATAGGTTTTTCTTCTTCTTCTTCTACTTATTATCATCATCATTATTATTATTTGTCTATGGATAATATCCTGCCATAGATTTAAAGTTATAATCTGATCCACTGTCTATAGATTGCAGTTGTATTAAAGTAGCGTATGCATAAAATCTATATAAGGAAAAATGTATTAAATGAAGACAAATCATGGATAAAATGTGAATATGCGAGTGTAGACCGTATGTATAGATTTCTTTTACCACTTGACAACGCTTACTTTGAAAAGCTTATCGGAAGTGATAATTTCTCTGCTTGACGCTCTCGCCTGAAAATAACTTGGTGCCTCAGAGTGATCGCTCAGACGCTCAGAGGCAGTGATGGGAGGCAAGCTGGTTCCTGACGCGCATATCGCTCAACTGGTGATGTGTTTGAATTGCTTTTTGCCGCTCAGTTTTTTTGTTTTTATTTTAAATTAAAGTATTTTTACAGGTATTAAAGTGGAACTAGATGAGCATATGCAGTTCAGTTTTACTTCCCATGTTGGCTAAACGCTAATTTATGTTTTGGGAAATTGCGCAGCGGTTGTCCAGGAGCAGAACCATGGCAGAGGAGTGAGGCAGCTTTGTCAAAATGCAAAGTAACTGGAATACAACTTTGTCACGGCGGTCCTATGGAATATAGTCCGATTATACACAGTCTACATGTTGTGCCATCATCCCACGTGAAAAACAAACTCTTTGTATTTTGCATAATGCTGTCCCTTTGGGTGTATATGATATATTGCTGTGTTGGCTACTGCTCCACTGTTCCAAACCTGACGTACGGATCGGTGAACAGACGCGAAAACCACGCAGAAGTTGACAACCAGGGGTCCTCTTTAGGAGCGTCCAGGGACTTACTAAATAACGAGAACGAGTTGGACAGCAGAGGAGACGAGTGGGATGAAATTAGAGGCGAGGCGAAAGCGTTGGATGATAATGCCATGTCAGGTTCCCTCAATGAGTCGGAAAGTAAAAAGTTGCCCCAGGCAATCATCATCGGAGTGAAGAAAGGAGGCACCCGGGCGCTGCTGGAGTTTCTGCGCCTGCATCCGGACATCCGAGCGGTGGGAGCGGAGCCGCACTTCTTCGACCGCAACTACGATAAAGGACTGGAGTGGTACAGGTAGACTAGCTCACTCATCCTCACAGTGCAGTATTAAAAACCCACGAGTCACGCACACGAGCGCTACAAAAACACGCCATGCCTCATTTTCCAAAAAGCTGTTTGCTCATTGAAACGTGGGCTACTTATGTGGACATAAATCTCCAGTTGTCTGCAAGTGTATCGCAATAATTGAGGTTTACATTGCTGTGATTGATCGTCATATTTTCAATCTTCATAAAACCCAACAACCACCTTCTCCCCTGGCTTATTAAAGACACAGTTATATTTACATTTCTACTAAAGCCTTTCATGTCCTGAAAGTCTAGCCTCACTTAACCAAAAGTTACGCCTGTAAATCATTTTGACAGGTAGCCTCATAACATCAGCTCTGATGATCGAGCTATGTGTGAAAGTTGATGAGAAGAAGAAACCAAGAGATTACATTAAAAAAAAGAAAAATAATTTTACACGGTGTTTGTCACAGCGAAAACCAAGTAACACTCGATTTCTATTTTATGAATATTAACAATAATGAATTAAATAAATAAATACAAACACTCATACTGAGATTATGTAGTGTAGAGTGTGTCATGTATTATGGGCTCTAGTTAAACAGATTCACAGTTTGTCATGCTGATTACCAATCATGAAGGAGGAATATATAATGTAAAATATCCATTGTGGAAAGGAGGAAACACCATGCAGGTTCATTGCCTCTAACTAAAGCTCAACCATGGGGTTTATCCACAAAATAAATACTGCTGGTGAGATGTTATTTGTTTCCTCCTGTCATAGAGTTATCTGCAGCACTGTATAATCTCTATATCTACCAGCATGAAGAGCAGGTGCAGGCTTTTAGCATATAAATGACAAACTTTTACAGTTTTAACAACTGTCAGTGAAGTCAAACCTTTAATGCACTCTAAGCACTTGAATAAGTGACACAGTACGAATTCACATTTTAATAAAGGGAAATTGTTATCTTTTGCGCAGTTTTGTTTGGCCACTTTTCCAAGTTGTGTCGATTTACACAAAGGACAGTTATTTTGTGCGTGTTTGCTTGACCCTGACTGACAGTTCCCGGAATTTTTCTACATCTATCCTTGGATCTTGACTTTTGCTGGCTTTCCAAAAAGGAGAGCAGGCACCAGGGAGAAAATGATAATGCAGAGCTTCCATTTAGACTTGACCTGAATTCTGGATGCGGTTCAGAGTAATAGCCTTTGGTTTATAGCTAGGAGTCAGCAAGTTACATAAAACTGTCATCTAACTTCCTGAAGTGAGATTCAACTTTCTGTTGATTCATTTGGAGTAATTTGTTTCAGAAGCTCAGTCGATCAGAGGCTCTCATCACAGATCTTTGGTTGCTTAAACACTGAATAAGGCAACATTTTTACTGTATTCTCTGTCATGGCAACTGTTGTCCTTGTATGCAAGCTCTTTACTATCACCTCAGCTGCACAATAACAATGCACTACTCTTAGTGGAAAAAGAAAATACTGTAGATTGGAACTGAGTGCTTTACATCAGAGCAGCCACATTGTTAACAAGAGATAATAGGAGATACTGCTGCTTCAGGTGTCCATTTGACTGAGCCCAGGGATTAACAGGCAATGTCAAAGGATGTAGACACTGTTTCAAAGCTGGCTTCATAGAGCTACAATAGGGGAAGCGAAGCATTGTTCAAAGGACTTCTTGCCTAAGCTCCTTTGAGAATTTCCGGACAGGTTTAGGGCATTTTTGGATGATCAGTCTACGGAGAAATTCTTTTGTCCATCACTGTAGGCTCAAAAATAACATGAAACCGTCCTGCGCTTGAACGCTTATTAGTCTTCATGCTTTTTTAATCTACAAGTAACACATGTCTGGAATGGATGATGGCTTAAAGAAAAGGAAATACCATCATTAAAGATGGATAGAATTTAATGTTCATTAAGTAAAAGTCTAAGAAAAAAACCTTTTACAGATAAGTGAGGCATACTTACTTCTTGTTCACAGTGACACATGCACACTAAACACACAGTTAGTGGCTGTGAGAAGCAGTTTGATCTTGAGAATGTTTAATGCGTAATGAAGACTTCTTCTTTTTTCAGAGAGGTGATCCAGCTAATTAAAACAACTCGGCTTGAGTTGTCACAGTGAGATCGCTGTGCCACAAATTGACCCCCTTGCAGCACAGCCCTGTGACATCTAGTCAGCCCTTAATGATCATTTAGTGGTGCTCAGAAAACCTCCGGCTGCCTTTAAGGAAGAGTGCATTGTTGCTGGATGATCTTTAAAAGTATTCTCTGTAATACATTTGAACTTTTGCTGAAAAAAAAAGTCATCAGACAATCCTGTGTCCACACTAACCAAGCCAGAAAGAGGCATCCACTGACTTGTTGGCCCATATCTTTCACTTCATTGCCCCCCGACTAATGGTGAGCAGTGGCTTGGGGAGAGGTGCATTCTGCTGGGTGGGCTTATCAGCTCCTGGGGTGGCATTGAGTTGTGCCCGCACCATTTATCTGCTGTGATTGGTGTGTTCCATTCTGTTGGAGGTCTGTTGTGTCCATCCCTCTGGAGCCCCACATAGAGGAGGGGCCCTCGCCCAGCAGGAGGCCAACCACAATATAGCATGTTTTCACTCTAAGGCAAAAAAAGTGAAGCAGACATACAATACCACATGCTTACTCGAACAAAGCGCAGGAGGCAACTTCCAAAAGCCGTGGGAATGGCTTTTTTAGCACAATTCTAACTTCCTCCTCTATATCTTTTTGGACAGGTTATCTTCTGTTCAACGCTCTGATCAAGGTCTTTTGGGCTCTGTGCAGTAGATGTGACTTAATTGCTGTAATCATGTTTTTCCTCTTGAGGTTCCAAATATAGAACAATGAAGAGCTTTCTTACTAACTCATGGAGGGTGTCGGAGAACAGGGCCTAATCCTCCTTGGAGCCCCGGGGGAGCTTACTGCAGCCCAGCGGCAGATAGAGGGCAGTAAATTTAAAGTGAGTCCTTTCTTACTTTTGCGTGATGGAGCTCCATGAAAAGGGATGTTGGAGAACCCCTGAGGATTGCATTAACCCTGACAATAAAAGAGCAGACAATTAGTGTGAAACATGTTTTCTCTGCCTTCACTTTGTATGCAAATGTGCTCAAAAGGGTGAAAGTGCCCTTTGACGAAGCCCAGCAGGAGTTCATCAGGAAGAGCATTCACTGGAACCCGCCCAAGAAAAGACTCAAACACTACGCTTAAGCTTTTTTAGCCCGAAAGTTGACTTTCAGATTTTCTGTGCGAAAAGTTGCATTTCCCAGGAGCGGGTTTATTTAAATCCACTGGTATCTTTTTGCGCACTCAACACTTTTAGCTGCAAGGACACATGAGAACTGGTGTAAGTGAGACAGCTCTCGATGAAGGTATCTCCCGGCTTAAACTAATGTGTCAGCACACTCACAAGAAAAGAAGTTTTGGGGGTTTTTTTCCCCAGCAAACCATGAAACCTTGCACTTTAAGAACTTCATTTCCTACAAAGACCTTTTTGTTTGCTAGCAATTCCTAGAATAAATCCTATAAATCGTCGATACTAGTAATGTGCGCATCCTCTCCCTATTCCAGAGATTGGAGGCTTAATTTGCTGCAACAACCCCCTGGGCTTTTGCTTGAGGCAATTTGTCAAACCACAGCACTTATTACAGCACTTTGGAAACACTGAAACAAAACAAGTTCACTCCATTATATCCCCATGAGTTGTTGACTTCCTCATCTCTCTCTTTTGTAGTTTCTTCAGGGAAAATGTGTTGTTTCCTGAAGCTGTCTTTCACTCTGCTGCAGAGACTCCCTGACAGAAAGTCAGGGCAACTTTAGAAACAACCAGTCTGCCTCAGCCATCTTTGTTTTTCTTCTTTGAAGTCTTGTTTTCGTTTTCTGATCCTCTCAAACCACCTTGCATCTGTGAGGAATAGTCTAATTGTTCCAAACATCACATATGCCAGAAACATAGATGTTGGATTTCTTTTCTATTTTATAATAACTCTAAAACACAATTTAAGCTTTTTAATGTACACTATTTCTATTCCATTACTGCTCAAAACAATACAAAGCTAAGCTGACGAGGCTCCGATATATTAATGCTATTAAGCTCTCGACAACTTTGTGCTTATTCACAGTCAGCACACTAAAGCTTGATCATATTAGTTTGTTTTTCCTGGCCCTGTTACATCTGTGTCACAGTTTTTACATCCACAACTATGCAAGTGTTTGTCAGTGCTGTTTGCATTTGAGTGACTACTAGTTCACTTCAGCTTGGCTGCTGTTGCAGGACTGTTCACCCCTGAACTTTGATCCATAGATTCAGACACAAACACATTCCTGTGAAACCCCCTTAAATTTGATGGCTCACACTGTTGTCTCTTTTCATCTACGGTGTGTAAAGAAAGTAGCGAGTAACTCATACAGGCTTACTATGCACTGATAGCAACAAAGGTTTTTATAGCTGTTGTCATAATTACAAAAAAACAGTGCACGCTAAGCGATTAGCTGAATGTTATTGGATTGCATTTTTGAGCACCAAGACTTATATTAAAAGCTCTGTAAAGAATGGATTGCCTGAATTCTTAGATGTCAAAGGAAGGCTGGCAGTTGTGTGAGAGAAACCAGAATGGCTGTTCCTCCTGTTTCTCCTCCTCCTCTCTTTAAAACAGGCCTGGTTCCACCAGGCAACCAGGTGGCCTTGAGTTCTGCATATACTGACAGTAATAATGAAGGACATGCAAAAGCTGTTATTTGTGGCTCCATAAGAAGGAAATTTAAGGTGTAATGACGATGTTTTTGATACTTAAAAAGAAGGCACACAATGGCTAGAGAAATCCTTGCGTGTTAGTACACTAGTCTGATTATTCCGAGTGGCTGCATACCACACCTCTCATCCTGTCTTCGAGGAGAGGGATGTTTCCCACAGAAGCTCAGCTGCTCTTGGAACTGCAGGGTAAGATTAGAACTCATCATGCCATTAGATAACATTGAGGGTTTTTTTTCAAGCACTGTCCCTTGTCACTAGGATCTAAGAAAGCTGAAATATAGATGCCAATTAGAGTCAGTCAAGCAGAAAACTGCAGAATACAAAAAAAAGCTTCCTCCTGGAGTTTTTTTGCACCTTACTTGCTCCTTACTGAACTCATTACTGAGGACATCACCCAGCAGCTGAGCACCAAGCTACATGCAGTAATGTTGTAAATTCCTACCTTTGAACCTGCTTCCTGATAGCAATGAATGTAAACAAGGCACCAGAAACAAACCCTGCCTCCCCGGCAGCCAGTTAAATGGACACACCTGACTGCCCAGCAGACAAAACAGAGGCCCATTACACAACCCACCAATCCCAGATTAATGTCTGTCTGTAGGTTGTGCTATTGAGGCAAAAAAATGCAGACGCTGCATCTAAAAATGCCTGCCGACAACTTTGGCGTCAGAACAGAGGGGTGGGGGCATGCAGTCTCCATCCTCTGACAATGCACCTGATTCCATCTAATCCTTGTATTTACTCTCTTCCTCTCTCCTTATCTCCCCATTGCTATTGCTCTGAGTGAGGTTTGTCTGAAATGCAATTTAGTTTGTAACATGACAATTATAAGCGTTTTTAATTTTTTGCTTCATGACTCAGAAAACACAATCCATTTTGTTTCACACATACAACCAGGGTCATAGGTAAGCTGGAAACTATGCCTGCTGCATAGGCCAGGAAGCAAGGCACACTTTGGAAAAGCCAACTCAGAGTAGAGACACATTCAATTTAGAATAACCAGTTAATCCCACTAACTTCCTGTCTTTGGACTGTGGGAGGAAGCTAGAATACCTGGAGAAAACCCACACAGCCACAGGTGCAAACTTAGCCAGTTGGTGGAATCAAACCCAGGATTCTAACTAAACACCATGCCACCATGGTTACATATTTGGCTATTAGCTTTGTATAGCCAAATAAAACCATGAAAAATTCATGAAGGGGTCAAAGTCAGCACCTTATGGCTCAGTGTGCCTCAATGCTAAACGACAATGCATTTGCATAGCTGACTGATAGATGCACTGAAACCTATTGGTTCCAGGCAACATTGTTTATTAAGCAGAACAAATTGCGAAAGCTTGCTACATCTGCCCCCCCCTAAGGCAACTCGCTCTCAGACCTCGTTCAGTTGGAGATGTTCTCCTGTTCTCTATCGGTGCTAAGATGAATAATGCATGCCCTCATCACGCAGGTTGTTTTTCTCATTGACTAAGTGGAAAGTTTGATAGGTAGTGAGGTTTTGTGCCTATTCGGGCCTCGACAAAGGGCCTACGGCACTGCACTTGTGTTTATTCAAGAGATGGAGAAGATAATTGCAGTGGGCTCCAGTATAGTTTTTTTGTATCTCTCTCCTCTGTTGTTTTCCATCACCTTCAACTGTAGCTAAGGTTCTCAGGGAGAGGAAAAACACTATAAATATGTAAGACCCACAGCTTCTATAGACAAAAGAAAGAGCAGGTGACATTAGGCGAAGAAACTGTATAAGGAAGAGAACCCCTCTTCTGTATAAATTGCACTAATAGCGTTTGGGTGATGTTTGTAGCTAAAGTCTTCTCTTCTCGCAGTGCTGTGAAGAGCAAAATCTTGCCATATTCTGTTGGTTTGCTGATGCAGAATTGCACGAAGAAAGCTGTTGTTAAACCAACAGATGGTTGGAAATTGTGGTAATTGTTTTAATGACATGACATGACTCCCTGCTTTCCTGTTGTTTGATTTAGATCAGCCGTTCACTATCAAAACCTAAGAATATTACCATGCAGTGTAGCAACTGAAGATTTACATTGTGACTAATGCAAACCCACATGAGGTTTGATTGAAAGGGATGCTTGTTAACGCAAGGCAATATACCATGGCTTAACATTTCTTTGTCAGAAGAAGAGATATGTGCACACTGCTCTTGATTCAAGTCATTTGTCACATCAGCGTGAGATCTCAGACTCTGATTAAGAGCTGCGGGGCACCAAAACGTTAGTTCAACATGCAATGCAATTTCTAAAAAAAGAAAAAAAAATGAGATGCTGTGTAAAGTAAAACTGGAATGCTATAATTTCTAAATCATTGCATTCTGTTTTTATTTACATGTTTTTGATGATGGATGAGGACCAGATGAGGAAAAGAGTCGAATCAGCAACTCCCTGACTCGATCCCAGCATGAAAATTGCATTCCCTACTTGCACTCAGCTGTATAGGAATATGTGGTGTTGTATCCAAACTTTGTGTAACTGTTTGTTTTTTCATGGATTTAAAATGCTCACCAGTGATTCTCATCATAATAGCCACATATCTCTCTCCCCCTCTCTCTAGAGACAAGCCAACCACCCAGTTCGCCAACAGGCAGCCAACCAGCCTCTAATGCTGCTGCGTGTTTGGCTTAGTCCTAATCCCCCTTGGCTCACTTGAGCCATTATCCAGTGAGGGCTGCAGTTAACAGGCTATATTATGATCAACCCGAGCCATCCAGGGTTAAGAAGAATATGCAGTAATGGGAACAGACAGGTTCCAAGCATATTTCCAAAGGAATGCAAAGCTTCATCAAATTGTCACATTTCTCACAAAAATACTGATATTAGGAGAAAGGTGCATGACATTAAAGTGCATAATGCTGCCTATTCATAGCTAAACCAGCATTTTTAAGTATAACGTAATGAGTCTGAGGAATATTTCAGTGTGATGATTGTGAGATGATTTAGGTCATTAGATGTTTAATGCAGGTACAAGAGGCACACGAGGGTGGATGTCTTCCTTTACAGTTTGTACTCGGAATGTGGAACTGTGTATTTTTTTCCCCCACACAGTTACTGAAGATTGATAGGACTTCTGCTTTACCTGCCAGCCCTTGTCACGTCATGCACTGTCACAGGCTTTGTTAATGCAGCTCAAGATTTCTACTACTGTCTTCTTGGTGATGACTGACTAGCTTCTCTTTGACAGTGTTTATAAAGCTGCCATGAAGTGATATTATGTCATCGCTAATCTCATCGTCCTTGATTGGCACTTTTGTAAGCTGTTAACTCTACAAAGGAAAACAGAGTATACAGCGGAAATGGTAGAGTAGGTTTTTGCAAAATATGTCATCTGCAGTGCAAATGTAATTCTTTGTATTTGTTCTTTACAGGGAATTAATGCCTAAGTCATCAGAAGGCCAGCTGACCATGGAAAAGACTCCCAGCTACTACGTTACTAAGGAGGTCCCTGCTCGAATCTACGCCATGTCTAAAGACACAAAGCTAATTGTAGTTGTCCGGGATCCTGTCACGCGAGCCATCTCAGACTACACTCAGACCCGCTCCAAGAAGCCAGACATCCCTTCTTTTGAGAGCCTGACCCTGAAGAACACCTCGGCAGGTCTGATTGACACCACATGGAGCGCTGTACAAATTGGCATGTACGCCAAGCACCTTGAGCGCTGGCTCCAGTACTTTCCCATGGAGCAGCTGCTGTTCGTTAGCGGAGAGCGTCTCATTACCGACCCTGCAGGTGAGATGGCTCGTGTCCAGGACTTTCTTGGGCTGAGGAGGGTGGTCACAGAGAAGCATTTCCACTTTAACCCAGCAAAAGGCTTCCCCTGCCTTAAGAGACCTGAGGGGAACAGTAGGCCACATTGCTTGGGTAAAACCAAAGGCAGGACCCATCCTAATATTGACCCAGAGGTGGTTCAGAGGCTAAGAGACTTTTATAAACCCTTTAATTTCAAGTTTTACCAGATGACTGGTCATGACTTTGGTTGGGACTAAGAAAAAAAAATGATGACAGGCTCACGCTGGTTATCTGGAATTTCTTTTTGTTATAATTATATCACTCTGGAGTTATTGTTTTACAGTCTATGTACAGTATTTGGTGGTGTGTAAAAAGATCAGAAGTCTATTTTATGATAATTTATTGTTATGATATTAACTCACTAAGCTGCCTAACTAGGTTTATTCATGTTTTTATTTGTTGCGAGCTACAAAATCTCTCCTTTTTTTGACCTAAAAGCACACAGTTTTTACAGGTATTACAATCAGGGTCACTGTGTTTTCTTTTTCTTTCTTTTTCTTTCTTTTTACCCAATTCAGACCCAGCTGACAACAAAACTGGTAATATCCCCTTAACATTTGCCTGACCCTCAGAGGTCTGTGGACCCACTTAGTCAGGTCGATACAGGCCTCAGCTGATCCAGCGCAACTTGCCAGGTAGATCAATAAAGTAATAGCTCCTCATCATGTCAATTAGACCTGAGTGATGGCATTGTCTTGATCTCTCAAGCGTCTCAATAAAACATTGATCCATTAATGGCAGCAAGTTTATGGTCAACCTTTGAGCCAAATTCAAGTTAATATGAGAATATAAATTTCCACTGCAATATTCTGACTTAACCACTATTTATTTTGTCTCTACAGAAGAATGTTGATCGGGTTCCAATAGAGTCGTGTCAAATCTGTTTTGTATGTTTTTATCCATTTTCCAAAGAGCTGCCTCCCAGATTTCATAACGCCTATAGAAAATGATTTATATGAAAAGTCATATGAGCCATCCACATTTATTGATCTGTACTGAAATTGCTCTCATTGATCACTCTGTGCAGCTTCTTACTGCATCTGATAGTGGATGTGTTAATTATGCCCTTTCCCACAGTACATCAGCTGCTGGAGTGAAAAGGAGGACTTATTTTCTTTACTTTCAGAAGAAACTAAACCAATATAGCCTTTTAGAATTCCTCATCTAAGTTTCATTTGTGGTTGAGTTTTATTCAGCCTCTACAATTCAGCAGTTCCGACATCATCCAGGGTCATTCTAAAATGATTTGCTACAACGTTGTTGTTGTAGAGGCACTATTTCACTGTATGCTTTGCTTTAAAAATATTGAAATTAGTTGGGTTTAAATGAGATGTTGATTAAAAGGTGCAGTCTTGTCATCTTTAATGAAGAAATAAAGAAAGTGTGTTTTATCAAAGTCAAACAATGCAGTCTCTGGCATCCTTGGATTTTCGGTATGGTTAGAAAAAAAATAGGATAGTGCTATAAATGTGTTTTATTTGTTGGGTAGCAGCGTGGGTTATCAATGCTTCAGGTTTATGCAGGCAAAAGTGTAATCTTGTGTCTAATCACCATTTTACACATTGTTGCGCTAACAGGCTAATTAGCACGTTAGCTGTCTTGGCTTCCCACTGCCACCACTAAGAGGATTTCGTTGCCATGACCCCCACAAACACATTAAGTGTCAGGTTTCTCATCAGGCCAGAAGTGACTTATTATGAAATGATTGGTTTTTTTTGTTCCTGGATGAGCCTTCAGGAGTCCATTTATATATATGAGCGATCCCCCTCATGCACGTTGTAGTGTTCATAAAGCTGATACTGCTGTCGATTGCATAGCATTCAGTCTGTTTTTCACATTTCTTTTTATTCCAGAAAATATTTAGAGCCTTCTGTTAATATGTTTTATCGTACTTAGATATCCTGTTGAGGCATTGTGTGTTGTCCTTGAACTAGTCTCAAACAATGTGACCCATCCATCAAGCAGAACAACTAATCGCTGAGCTAAGGTTATGGTTCAAGAGAGGTATGAATCACATCCCTCTATTAACAAACAACCTTTATTTAACTCTCCAGCAAAACACCCTCATTTACCTGAGGCTGCCAGCAGTGATGAAGCCAGTCTCCCTGGTGGCAGGCTAGGAGTCTGATCGCCCAGGAAGCAGCTCCCTTTGCAATTAAAGGAATAGATGAGGGGTGCTGTAATTGCTAGGCTCCCAGCTGGGGAATTGCTGTTAGCATACATCCCTACAGGCTGTTGTAAGGAAGGCTGATGTTGTTTGAAGGTTAGGATGAAGGAAAAGAGACACCTGGCATCCATGAGAATTAAGTGACTTCAAATATCAACTTGGCAGCTTCCACTGGGGAATAGAATCAGAGAAGCTGAACAAAAGCAAATGGAAATAAAAGTGTTACACAACACCAGAAGGTTTGGTTTAGAGGACATATGAACAGACATTTGTAATTTGGGTGGAGGCGGTAGGATGAACTGTACCCTCATTAGGATGTCAATGAGACGTCTTCGTATTGTGCCAAGATGTTAATCACGCAGGAGTCGATTAACATGTTTAACATACACATGCAGAAATCATTGCAGATGATTAATTCAGTCAACATCTGACTTGTTGGCTGAGTCTTTCAGTTCTGCACCTGCGAGATTCTAAATTGTGCATTTAAGTGGCCTTAGAAACAACATCTGACAGAAGGAACTGAGAGAAAAAGGCATGTACAGAGAAACCAGGCTGACTTTGAACTAAAAATAATTCAGGTACTTGGTGGATGCCTCAATCTACAGAGACAGCTGCCTCTACAGACTGGAGTAAGCTACCTGTTTACTCTTTTAGAGGTCCTTGAGGAGACTGGGGTGTATTCCAGTTGACATGAGGTAAAACAACACGGCACACCCTGGTAGGTCCACAAGTCAGACAACTATTTACGCTCATATTCACTTCTCTTGTAGACAGCTGGAGCACCTGGAGACAATCCATACAGGGATCATGATAAAACATGCAAGCTGAGCACAGAAAGGTCCCGGGTGGTTTAAAGAGAAGTGACAGTAATAACTACAGCACCGCTGCACCAAGTTAGCCAAGTATTAAAGTCTAATACTATCATATCTTCTATTTTAACGGGACGTGTTCTCTCTATTTCGCTCTTTTTTTCTTTTTTTTTGCTAACAAAAGGTTCAAACAGGGTGAGTGGAAACTGAAAAGTATTCATAAATCAGTAAATGTTGCAGTAATCATTTTAGTTTCACGTTGTACTGAATAGTTACTATTTGGATTGCTGACATCTTCACTATGATGAAATATCCTTGCACCATCAAGCAGCATTTACAAACAGGATATAAGGTCATTATAAAAAACGTACTCTGCCCCTTTATGTTTTGTTTTTAATTTTTGTTCTGAATATTATTTTCACAAAGTTTAGCATATGATCACATAATTTTGTTTGTAGTTGTTTTTTATCTTAAGACATGATTTATAACTGGGAGAAAGTGAAAGACAAAAAAAACAAGCTCCCAAATCACAACAATTTCTAGAGCAACAATCTGAACTTTGTTTTAGAGCTTAATAAAACAGTTGCCTTCCTCTCTTGCCCTTAATCATTTATTATACATTGTCCAAACCCTAATCCTAATCCGTTAGGAAGGGCAAGCATTAATCTCAGACAGTGGACTTGGAGTTGGCATGTATGTGCTGACATAGCTAATCCAGCTCTAATCCCTTTTCCAAAAGGGCTTTTTTAGCTTTGAGTTGGGCCAACTTGATTTACATAAATTCAACGGGTCGTTTATATTTGACGATGAAGCAGATGCTCCTCTAAAGTACTGATTTGTGCCTCACACTCACACCTCGGAGTTGTCGGGTCAAGTCTAATTACTGCATTCACTGCTGTCAGATTCTGATGTGTTGCTACTGCTCGCGATCTCCTCGGTGGCAGGATCTAGACTTGTGAACACAGTTTTTCATAACATCCGGCAAAGCTAAACATCTCTCAGCATGTTATTCTGAAAATGATGATGCAGATTACTTATTTGTTCAAATGCAGCCGAGCTATTCACATCCAAATTAGTTTACTGCAACATTAAAAAAAAGCCCATTATTAGCTGCTTTAGCTTAAACTCGTTTGTTTAACATCTGTGAAAGTGAACAGCATAGTTAGTGTTAGTAAAAATGGTATTTTTCTTAAGAAATTTATTTTCAAACAGTAAACCGTTACATCAAACAACTTAAAACCCTGTCCTTTAACCTTACAGCTGTGGCTGTAATCAGCTCACTAACACTTTTTCAGTGCTGTTCATGTTGACAGTGTTCTCGATCTGTGACTTATATTTAGCTTCATCAGTAGCTGAAACAGATGTGCAAAGAGTCCTCGGGCCTCGTTTTAATCACATTTTTAGCTTAGCAATTGATTTGACTTTAATTAGCCCTCATGCACTAGCATAGCTGTACTTCAGGTGCTTGTTTCAAACTGTAGCACTTGAAAATATTCTCATCTAATCCCCATAAAATTTTTGTTTGCACGTAATTCTTCTGCAAACAACTGAACAACTGAAAACAATTTTTTCAGTTGTTCCGAAAATATTTTACTCTTTCCCTTAAACGCTGTCAGTCGTTTGTGTCATTATCGGTACTCGTGAAAAGCTCAAGCTGCAGGGTGTGTCCAGTGCTATTACTAAATTCACAATGTGCAAGCCCATTAGGTTTTATTTAAAAGATACCCAAGGTTTTATCATCATCCTAATCATTATAAATAGATATTTTCTTATGAGCTTAACGTTGATCAGATTTTGTGGCGTTATTGTAAAAGACTTCTCAGAGGACAATAACAGATACTCTGATGTTCTGAATACAGGGAGTTGCGTCACCGTCAGTGAAATCCACTTGTTGTAACCAGAGATTCCCTCGAGGAAAGGTATGAAGGGAGAAGTGCCCTCTAACCAGTGCAGGCACTTCTAGCGTTAATGCTCATTCTGTGGTCTCCCAGCACTATTTGTTGCAGTCGCCCGCCTGCCTGGTACCACTTTGGACTCTCCATTAGGCCAGACCTACCAAATCCCAGTTGTATGCCACTGTAATGACTTTATCACTCTACACTCTCAGAAAATAAAATACCTCATTAAACCTTTGGAGGTACAACAGAGTGTCACAACAGATTATGTCTTAATGTAACAGAACGTTATAATTAGGTATAGGGAAACTATGTATTTATTTAAAATTCGCACAACCTTTTTCTCGATGACATCTGCACCTGTGAAAACAAAAGTAGGTTTAAACCCAGGACCTCTTTGTTGTGCTGACCATGGTGCAGTACAGAGTAAAACCTTAAAATCTAAGAGTAAAAATCTATATTGAACCTCATTTCTCTTTTTTTTTATCCTCCCAATACCGCACCTTAAATATAACGGAAATAATGCAGATAGTTTTTAGTGCATGGGAACGTGTTTACCTTGTAAAAGTCTCAAAAATCTACACATAGTTATCTTTATGTTCAGCATTTAAACCTGGGGGTACATTTGTGTCTTCACGGATGGCTCTGGACTTTTACCGTACCCTTTTTTCTGAGAGTGTATCTCAGCAAAACCAGTCCTGACTGGAATACCATTTTGATATTGGAATTGTACCCTGAATTTTCTGAAAGGCAATGTACTATAAAATGTACAGCAATGTACTAGAACAACCCTTAGCATGCTTGGCTAATCTAATTCAACCCCACGTCTTTAAAGAAAGAGCTTTTCCCCCCCCTCGCTTGTTCAGACTTCACCACCTGTGACCTCGCCCAGCTCAGACATGTCTATGTTTTTTCAGTCTTATCTTGCTTTCTCTGTAATGAGGTGTGTATAGCTCTACTCTCCATGCACCGATGTCACCTTCATAATCCAAGATTTGGACCCAGAGGGATATATAGGACCCTCAGTGGGATTACAAACTGGACTGTCTGTTGCATGGTCTGTTGTCTGTCTGAAATTTGAAGAAAGAGCAGGAGGATATTTATCTTATTGCTAATCTGGAGTGAGAGGCATTGCATTGTCTGAGAATTGGCTGGATGTATTTATCTGTACATAAGTGTGTAATGGATAGGAATCATTTTTAAAACAGAGCTCTTAAATATAGAAATGTTCCTTCTGGCAGCAGCAGAGACAAGTCCATGAGGCATTATATTCAATAAAGTTATATTGCAAAACATATTTCAGTATCGTCCTGGACAAGGATAAGCAGTGGGAATTCATGATTTAAAGACTTGTTGGCTTCTACCAGAGAAGCCACAATAAAAATTGCCTAGGGACAATAATATGTCTGCCTTGAGCATCTGAGAAACACTTCACACAGAGATAATTTTAAGGCTTTTAGGGATTTAATCTGATTTTGCAATTAACTGGTTTGTTAAACTCCTGCTCCTGGGATTAAACAGAAATTAAAGTAATTCGGGAATAGAACAGGGAATTTCCCAAGACGGTCTCTCCAACGCACTCTGGTAATCTTCCATCCACACAATTGCAATCAGTCAATAAGTGTTTTTGGTGCTTATTTTCAGCAGGCCATGTGTTTCTTCTTGGTAAGTCCCTGAAGCAGGCTAAGCACTGCGAATCTGAAATCTCGATTGTTTTTTTATTTCTCATATTCTGATCACATTGAATGCCTAATTAAATGAAAACAATACTTTAGTCGTTGGATCATATTTTTTGATCATTTATACGTCTGGTGGATCCAAGAACGTGAGAGAGAAGTATCAACAGTTTGAACAGAGGGTAACACATCACAAACTCAACATATTCATTATGAGGCAATACAAACTAAATGGTCATTTTCTGTATTTACAGAAATAATATACAACACCCACGCCATGTGTATAATAACTTTTCTTGATGTACTCTTTAGATGTTCATAATTCATGATACTGAGCATTTAATTGATTCCCAGTGAGGAGGAAATCCACTCCGGCGATCATATTTCATTGCCTCTATAAAGCTGGTGACCTATTCCTGATCTGAATGAGTTCTGCCCTTGATCTCCCTCCCCCTGTTGTCCTCACTTGGTAAGCAGTGAACATCAAGGTCCTGATTCGTCATGGGTTCTACTGAGCAGAACTGCTTATGTTGCCATGGTATCAGGGGAGCGCTGTCGGTCATTGTCAATAAGATGACAAGCTCTCATTTCTTTTTCCTGTTGCCACATTTGCCCTTTTGAGACATTGGTGCTTCAACTTGAAGCAAAAATGCAAACTATAACATGAGAGGAGCACAGATTTCTGCTACCAATCAAATGGTAATCATTAATAAATGTGGCTACCAAACTTCCCCGTACCCTCTGGATCCCATTCTTTCTTTTCATACGGTTGTGATTGTAAGCGTAAGAGAATTACACAACATCAGCATCTTTGCAGCAATTAGCACATTCTAGGTGTCAAACACCTTAATGCTGAATCTGCCCCCTGAGACAGCTGCTCGCCTTGGATTGTGCGTCGCTTATTGCCTTCATGGAGATGCAAGACCTGTGCATCATGTATTTGCCACATTGATACCAAATACTCTCCTTACTTATTACTCAACACAGGTCCAATGTAGCCAACTGCATGACTGAGAAAAAGTATGTAAATTGCGGAGGAGTCATTCATAACTCCAGTTTTCCAACACCAAACTATTCCTAGTGTGGTGTAGATGGTCTAAAAAAAAAACCAACCCTGTTATTTATTTTTAGGACCAAATTATTCCTGATGTCAGGGTTTGCACCTGTAAAGATTTTGTATTCAGCCATACTGCCCCTCCCACTTGAGATGTAGCCTGTGAAATAGTCTACGATGGTAGACGGATGAAGCTAAATGTCTGACCTACAAATGAACTTTTGTCACATATATAATATTGAAATAATTTCAGCAAGTCCCAGGAAACCTTAAACAGACAGCAAACACTAATGTGGGAATGGAAAGCACCAACTCACAGAAAACAGGCATTTTTCTGAACATAATTGTCATTACAATCATAACAATTGTATCACAGCGGAAATAATTAAATTAGTCTGCCTTGTCTCTCCTAATACAGAGCGTGTCCTAGTCCTCTGAGCTATGGGTCACTGGCTGGTGGAAAGGCTTTACTGAAAAGGAATGCAAAGTGTTTAATGGCGTGAACTTAATAATTTCATGTTGCAGGGTTAATATCTCTGTACTGTAAATTTGATGTGACATTAGCTAGACAGTCTTGCCTGTCAGTATTTAAGCAGTCACGAAGATGAGCCATTCACCCACCCACATCATCATCACCTAGACTTTTTTTTCTTTCTTCCCTGTGCTATAGAAGGTTGAAGTGGTGGCTAAGTCAGGAGAGAAAGAGCCGAACAGAGAGAAGCATTGAGTGGGTGGTCGCCTGCAAGCCCACATAAAACTCTCTGTACTTGAGGTTAGGAAATGTTTTTTGGCCTTCTGTTGAAGGTTTCCATTAAAAGTAATATTTCTCAAACATATCCGACTACTCTGTTTGTTTGTTTTAAATCCTGATTGTTGTTTTATGATGCTTTTAATATGCCCACTTTAACCATGCAGCACACTTTAGTTCTTCTCATAAACCAGCAGCATTAGCGGCCCTTTGTTTTGTTTATTGAACTTTTTTTTTCCACGTCCTTTCAAATGAATTATTTCACAATACCAAACTCCAGGTTAAATAGAAATGCATGTCAAGCAGAAACAGGGTACAAATAAAGTCGCATATTCAGATCAAGCGGCAAATTCAGTGAATAAAAAACAAAGGTATGGAGACTCCACAACTCTCATGTGAAATAAGCAGACTAACAGCTTGATATGAAAAAAGAAATTCGGTCTCTACGTCTAATATTTGCATTTATAACAAAATGGTAGTGGTGAAGCTTTTTTTCTTTTTCTTTCTTTAAAGAAATCACCTCTTCATCTTACCCGGCTGCTTTTAATGACGGGTAGGTTTCCCCAGTTGCCTGCTAAACTTGATCTGCACCAATCTGAGTCACTGAACCTAAATCTGTTAATTGTGTGTGTAGTGTTGACTATATAGAATTAATTAATACACTCATTTCTGACAATTAATATAGCTTGCTGTGTGCCACAAACTATCCAAGAAACGTGCATTTTAATTTGAGTAAATAACATATTTTTTTTATTTATTTATATGTTATAATTAGTCAGGCAATCCATGTATGCAGGTTATAGCTGCATCCTCGCTTGGGTGGTTTGCCACCCTTTCATCCAAAATTGGGCACTTCTGATTCGTAGTCTTCTTATATTAACAGTCAGTGCTTCAGACACTGAAATATACTCTGTCTATAAAGGATACTGACCACTTGCGATCCATACATGTGTGAACCCACGCACACATCTGATTGTCAGCTGCAACATTCATACTGAGCACTAAGATGTTTATGAATCACTTATGGGATTGTAATATCTCTGAATAAAAGAAATACCAGGCTGGGGGTATTTGACTTAAACAAATCTTGATGGGTCTGCAGGCTCACCTTCTAAGACTTGCACAGCAGCCTGGTGTAAATGTGCTCCAAAGACACTCACTAACCCGAAATCTAAATAGGAAGTGACACGTGAAGGAACACAACACAGGAAAAATAGATCGTCTCTATCCTTTACGTAAGATGGATGACCTAGATAAAGATTTGTCCTGCAACTAAAAGCTGAAATTAACACATTTAAATCCACACTGTGACAGGTCTTTTGCCCCATTTGTAAGGCATTGGCTGAAAGAGAGATGTGTTGTAGTCCAATGGCTGTAAAACTGTAGCAGAATTTCTTCTCTGTGCTGCATTGGAGGAAAAAGAAAGCAGATTTGAAGAGCTTCTATAATAGTTTCCCAACATAACTTGGACCAGCTGGTGCACACCCACAGAATGGAACAACTGGCCTTTGGGGTTCAGCACGTTGTCTCACATAGTGATTTAATGAAAGTCATCAAAGAGAAACACAGAGGACAGTAAGGTTTGAATGAATAACCGAATAATTGCTGATGCTTTTCGATGTGGTGTGATACAGCCAGACTCCGGAAACATAAAGAAAAGAGGGAAGAGAAGAAGGTTTTCCTCAGCATGATTGCCTTCACTCTACATGATGGCGAATGGAGCTGAAAAATTTAAGGAAGACACCTTGACGTGTTTAGCCAGGACCTGATTTCCTTCACCATCATAGGCAAACATCTTTCCTTTGAGTACATTCAGCGCTTGCCTGGATTGATTTGAAGATGGAAAATCTGAAAGTGGTATAATTCTCCTTTCAGATCACAGACCATATTTACATTTCTAGACTTTTTTTTCTCAATTTTATTTCAAACAATCTGCTCATGTTGACTTATCAGTAACACCAGACCCAGGATTGAGGAAGCTCACCTTCTTATTATTATTTCAGTCACTGCTGGAAATACTGAAAAAGCACTGAAATGGCTCTTGTTAAAGGACTCACAACTTTTGAACAATGATTACACTAAACAGATGTAACTGGTGCTGCATTTTATTATTTAGACAATTTCCTCGCTCGTTCTTAACATATTTAGAAAGCTTCCACTCACTCAGTGACAGTGCATATGTGACGTTCCAGGTGTTATACTGATCATGTTTCCAAAGGGTTTAAAAGGACGACCTTTAACTGCAGGTATCACAGTAGTGTAGCACTAAGGTAGATGTGGTGCACTGATTAGTGCTGTTACCGTGGAGCAAGAAAGTCCTGGATTCAAATCCAGTGGTCAGCTGAGACATTTAGATTTTGCATGTTTTCCCTATGCTTGTGTGGGTTCTCTACAGACACTCCAGCTTTCTCCGAAAGTCCAAAGACATATGTGCGCATGGATTAGGTTAATTGGAAAAAATAAGTTTATCCAGGCTATACTATGCCTGTTACTCCATGACAGCTGAAACAGGCTGGATAGATGGATGGACTTCAACTGCATCTCTCAACAACTTCAAGTCTGAAGAATTCCACATTTTCTGAGGTGTTTCATGGGAGTCATCCCTTTGTCCACTGTTATTCAGTCTTTTCGCTTTCTTGGAACCATCATACTGAAACACAATAAATCCCACTATCAATCTGACATACAGCTGCATGTGTTACTTTGCTTAGACAACCTGAAAAGCTTGAAAGATGCACTGATGATCTCAAGCACTCAATATTTCAAAACTTTCTCCAACTCCAAGAAATAAATAAATAAATAAAAAAACTCATGCCGAAAAAGTACAAAGGCAGAAACCTGAGTGTTTGTATTGATGTCCAACTGTACTCACAGCACTCCACCACTGCTATTATGGCAGGGCTCAGTAATCATTAAAAAAAAGAATCCAAACATAAGAGTTTCCTGACTCACAAAAAGTGATCCATGTATTCACCTCACAATTAGATTACTGTAATGCACTTTTTGCTCCCCTTGAAGATTATATTTAGGGTCCAATTCATCTTCAGCTGGATGGGTCGAGTATAATAAAGCATATTATAACTCTACTGAGCGCTTTGCTAGCTGCCAGTGCAGAATTTGCCTCAGTATGATAGTGTAGTAGTCAGGATAAGGACATAATTTTTCTTAAACTATATGTTTATGTGTGTGTCTGTGTGGGTGCTTTAGTGCCTTTCAAACCTGTATATGAATTGTGCTATAGCTATAAATTGACTTTACGATGTTTAGAGTGTATTGTTTTCTGTTTTTGCCATCATCAGCCTGGCTAGCACGAACAGTTGGAAATGGACGGATGCCACTTTCAGGTCAGGATTAGAAGTGCTGTCTTACAACATTTGTCGACTTCCTTCAAACTGAGACAAAGAGGGTATGAAGTTCAGCTGTCTGCTGCAGTTAAAGATACAGAGGGAGCTCACAAAAGTGTTGACAGTTTTATTTTCTTTGCCCTGCAGGCATGGATTTTATTTCTAAAAGCAAATAAAATTAAAGATAATGTTTCCCCATTTCACCTGGAACTTCCTCTGTTTACTGTGGCCTGGTTTGAACTGCAAGGTATTTTGTACACTGCAGTAAATTCTTATGGAAAACACTTCCCAGGAGTATGATAGTCACAAATCACTTATTTAACAAATTCTTTCCCTGTGTCTTTATTTATTTATTTTTAATCTCTAAAATTTTGCCTTCGGGGATAATTTTTCTTTACTTGGTCTTCAAACACATGAAACTAGAGGAAAACAAGTCGTGTTCCCTACTGCACTGGGATGCTTTTTTTTTTCTTTTGGAATCAGCTGCATGTTGATGTCTCTCACATTTGGTCTGTCAGCACTGTGTGACTGTGTAGAGGCAGAATACGAATTCAGGATCAGTGCACATGTATGCGTGTGTGCATCTGTGTGTTTGTGTGTGCGTGGGACGTATCCGCATGAATGAAGGACCAAATTCCACATTAATCAGAAACGAATCATGGCAAACCACAGGATCAAAGACCTGTCAGCTTTAAAGATGGCTTCATGCCCTACAAACTTTGAAAAATTGCTTTTAGCTCATCAGGAACTCCGCTTCCACCCAGAAACAGCATGCCTATGGCTCAGACCGTTCAGTACTTTACTCCTTTCAAAGAGCTTTCTCTCTTTTCACCCTATCTCCTCTTCTCCTCTCTCCTGCTCCATGTCTTTTATCCTCATACAAATAACGAACAAACTAAAATAAAGCCTGATATCTGACCTACATTATAAGAGCCTGGTGTGAAGCAATTCATCTTTTTTATTTTTATTTTTTAAAAGAAGCTTCTTTGGACAGAAAGAATGAAAAGAATGAAAAGCACTTTGTTTTCTAATGACACATTTTTATCTACAATTATTTTATTTGTGAATTCTTTATAATACTTTGATATAATAGCTCTAAAAAACATTGAATGTCATGTTTCTTACTAACTTTCCAACACTAAAATTCTCTCTACTCTACCCTCTACTTAATCTCAATCCTAAAACCTTAACTATAAGACACGATTCATTCCAGATATTTAAAAGCCTGACACGAAATCACTCCTACTTCATTGTGAGGTCCTTCCCCGGGTACACGCACTGGAGTTTCCACATTAAATGCTACTTGTTTCCAGAATGGATAAGGGCAGTTTTAAGCTTTATAAACGCTAAAAACAGATTTAAGGTGGCCACAGAGAAATGTTCCTCATAAAAGTAAGTCAAACTCTTTGCAAGACAATAAAAAACTTTAGATATGTGCACATCATTTTGGCTGATGAACTCATTCCTTACCATTGGGATGAACTAAAGGGACTCAACTGGCACCTTCCAGGCGTGCAAACTTGATGAGAACATTTCCGATTTGCTAATTTACCATGTTTTAAATTGTCAACACTTATTTCACATCGCCCACAAGAGACATGCTGCGACATCATGCCTTGCAGTGTTTTCAGCAGGCTGATCCCTGATCAAACAGAATTTGGTGAGCCACAGTTGTCAGGGTTAGTCAGCTCCACTCACGACTCAAGTTTAACAGTGTCTGAATGGGACCTGTGAACTCTTGCAAGCTTAAGATGAGGCTGCTATGATCTGGTTGCCTGGCTAGGAAATAGCCGCGAGCACTAGACGTGAGCTAAGCAGCTGACTTGGGAGTATTTCTGTTCACTTCACAAGTTATTGTACAGCTCCACGCTTGTTTTTAATTAGAAAGTTATGACGAACATTTATAAGCAGTTGTATGAGTCGTTTAATTTATAGTCATCTCAGCATGTCACGGTGGAACCGTACAAACAAATACAGATAAAATTGAAAAGGCTAACTAGTGCAAAGGGCTCAAAACTCCTTTCTCAGTTGAGGTGACGGTTTACAGCCAGATTAGATATATGACGCCTCTGTCCTGCGGGAAATAGGATCAGAGGTATGAGCATGTGACATACAGTCCCTTCCTTGCACAGGACTGTATCACACACTGAGGATTAAGAGACCTTTCTGATCGATATTGAAAGAGAAATGACTGCTAATCAATAACATCAACATGTTGTTCTACTTTTTGTCCTTTTTTAAAAAAAAAACCTCAATTGTTCAGTGTTTATACATTTATACATAATGGTAGCATTACTGTGGCGATTATTCATGTCACGCTACAGTGACATGAATAATGGCAACGTGCACCTTGTGAACAAAATCAGAACTTTGATATGCGCCAAGCTCCTAGTGTTTGTAATAGCTCACTGTGATGATGTACAGCTTTGGCTTCCATGTCAAGGCAGTGCTCTGCTCCACCTCCAGCTTTGCATTGAACAAATCCTCATCTTACCCCTGGCTAACCCAGAACTTCTCCTCATGAATCCTGCGTTTTATGATCCAGAGGTTTAGTGTTGACGTTTGCTCTGCTGCTGGTCATATGTCGAGGGTGGGGGATAAACTTGACAAAATGAACATGGTGTGAACTTCAGCACTGTCAAAAGGCTTCTTGACACGCTGACAGGCACAGACGGAAAAGTCTTGTTAGAGTGCATAAACACACTTGAGGTGTCAATGTAGCTGTAAAAAACACTTGTTACTTCTGTCGAAGACAATATGATATCTACTAGAAGAGAGCCTTTTCTGACAGCAAGTTTAGCATATTTGTTTTTCTTTTCCCTTTGAGCTTTTCTATATAATCTTTTTTATTTAGAGCATGGATAAATGCATGGAGGTGTTGTATACTGATGGTTAATTGAAGACATTAATGCCATATAACGTGGCGCTGAGTCATACTGCATCTGCACTGCACAAAGAGCACAGAAAGGTAGCATTTTTCTTGGATAAATCAATAGAAGGTATGCAGACTATTCTTCCTTCAAATGCAGCTAGCGAAAAAAGGTCAAGGCTCTGACAGCAATTATTTTCTGCTACTAGCTCAGAAAGAAACAATTACCAAGTTTACCACTGGACAGTTTTCCATACAACCACAGAGAGCTCAAGATGCGCAGTGTAGTAAAGGCTGAGAGGGAAGAATTTCAGAAGCTAGAGGTTTGTCTGTGGTCCAGCCATCAGAAAATCCAAAACAATACCTGAATAGTGCCTTAATAGCACTACTATTGAAGAAATAACGCAGGTTTCTACGATATTGTGTAATGCCATGCACACACTGAAAGTATACACATATTGTATTTGTGCTTCCTAAATGACTACTTAGTAACAGCATCAAAACAAATCACACATCTCTCCACACAGCTTTGGAAATCTGGTTTGATGGAGGCACCTCAAATTTTCACGCTTGACTTCCCCCGCTAAGCAGAGGACCTCTGTATACAGGCTGAAAGGTTACCGGGATCATTAGCGGATGCTCTTTATGATACAGCTAATGATCACCATTGTTTGCCTTTACCACTCGAGGCTTTGTGAGAGATCCAGGGAATGAACATTCAAGCTTAGCATGTTTTTGACTTTATGGATTTCATTTATAGAATTTCATTTTTTATGCCTTTTCTTTGATGGATTTATAAACAACGATGCAGATTTAACTTTAAGCCAGTGGTGAATCACAGCTGTGCAAAGTGTGCCCCTGTGTTTGTGAAAGCAACGTGTTGCTGGAAATTTTTTCCTTGCTTAAGCACAACTCACTCATCAGTTCAGACTTTTCCAAAACACATTTAAAGGGTTCACAGCCTTGTGTGTGCCTGGGGCACTTTTGTTTGCCTGACACCATAAATGAGGAATTAAATCAGGGGCACTTTCATAGACATTTCACTCAACCAGGCTTATCATAGATAACTGGTGCTTTCATACAAGAAAGACAACAGAAAGACACTTCTCCAGGGCAAAGAACATTTTTTATTCATTTATTGGAAGCCTTGAACCAGGGTGGATTATAAGCCTAAATAACTTTTAATTATTTTAATAACATATTCATTCTCAATTTTCAAACATACAACATTTATCCGAGATAAAGAGGGAAAATATCATAGACTAGCAGTCTGCATAAAACTGGCCTCTAACATGTTCTGTAAGACCAAAACATCAGTTTATTCAATAGAATTGATTTACATTATCGTCAGATAACATTACATGAGACACTGTATATATTTATCCTCCTGTGTATTCAAGGTCCAGTCTCCATGTCACTTGTAGTCAGCATGTTGGGATGGACTTTGGATTCAAAATTGTCAAAATTAACAAAGCAACAGATATACAAAGACTGTTACAGCTCAGTATGAGCTGCTAACAACAAAGAACCACCTTTCTTTGGAAGACCTGCCTTTCCGTTAGCTACACTGCAGTATACTTGACTGAACAGACTGAATAAACACTGAGAGGCCTGATTGTTTGATGCTGGTGTCTTGGGTTCATCTCCTCTGGATTAATGTGAATGCACCATTGAATAGCTGTGTGTATCTATATAGCTATATTACATATAAACTTCTCTCTACCTGCCTGTGGTGGAATCTGAAAGGGATAGTGAGCCAATACATCACTCCCTTACCAAATTATTTACAAGTGAAGCTTAAATATAAACAGGTTTAATTGCTACCTGAAATGTGAGCCTGATTGAGAGACATTTCACATCTTATAATTATTGTTCATTTGCTCACATGTTTATACCTGCTACCCAATTAGGCTGTGGTCAAACTGAGATTGCATTATTGAAATAATTTATAATATCCCTCCCTGGATGTAATTTTATTACCTTTCAAAAGGATTTAATAGGAGGGCATATTACTACACATATCAAATGATGCATGATAAATGATTATATCTTTACTTTTGCTATTGGAAGTGAACTACTGGCATGAGTCTGGAATACTGCTTAGGCTTATGTTTCAGCTGTGGGCAGCCTGGGTAATCATTAGTGATATGGCTCTTTGTACACTGAGACCTGGATTTTCTCATTGTCCAAGTAAGCAATCACAGAACAGCTGTTTGTGCTCTGCGGCTGCAAGCAACAAGAAAAGAGGAGAGATCTTCCACGAAGCAGGTCATTAGATGAGAACATGGAGTCACTGTCAATATTTGCACTACACAGACATTTAGGGGAACCTATTAACCCCATCTGAACCAGAGGTTCAGTTCGGGTTCTCACTCTCACTGTTTAGGTATGTGAAGATTCTCACTGGCAGGGTTAACTGTGGGATGACAATATTTAGACTAATCTCTTACGACTGGGGTTCCTTCGTGTTTACAGACATCTTTAAAAAGGTTTTCTGGTCTCTCTGCTGCTTACATTGTCTGGTCTCCATCATATCAACACTCTTTACAACCCTAATTGGGCTTTCTTACTCATACATCCTTGTCTTGGATTTATAAATAAGGATAAATTCCTTCTACGACTGTGGATGTTAAAAATGTTAAACCAGTCAATCAGCCAATCATAATCAGTCATCAGACAGAGGCTATTGAAACAGAGTGTACAAAGCTGGTAGCTTATAGGCCTGATCATTAACATACTTGCAGCTGCAGCATAGCAACAACAGACTTGACCCAAGCTTGTAAAAATACAGTTGTAACAAATGTAGGTGAATTCACACAAACATAACGTAACTTGAAGTTGAAGAACAAGAGGGAGATTATCTTACTTCTATTCAGAGCATGCCGACTATGACTGGGATTTTACTACTATCTGTATGAGCATCATCATTTCGGAACCAGCAACCTCTGAACTCACCTGAGTGAATAGGTCTGAGTATGTGGCGCTTTTATCTGGTGTAAGCGACCGTGCTATCCACCCTTCTATGAACTCTGAGAGGTGAAGTGTTTGCTAAAGGTGTAATTCAAGCTTTCCTTGCTCGAGACCTCAGCAGACACCGAGGCTCAGGTGATCAGTCACTATAGAGAAAAGCGTTCAGATTGGGGAGACAAACAAAGACGCCCACTCCAAACACCTCTAGCTGCTCTGGTCTCAACTCCTCATCCACTCTCAAATCCGCTGGGAAGGCTTAAGCCACTGGCCAGGGTCACTGAGGTTGAAATAACACAGCTACTTCAGTTTGACCCACCAGATCAGGCCATGACCGCCATCCTTCATTTGATCTGCCAGCAGATATCACATCTATGGGCTTATTTAGTCCACTGACCGATTAATGGTTGTAACTGGATCTACCTATGTATGCTTACTATCTGTGTCTGTCTGTCTATTAGTGGCTTTTGGGTATTTTCAAAAGGTGCAAGGTCAGTTGTGAAAATAACTATAAACTAAGTGGCAATACGACGGAAAACTGTTATGTGTAATTCATTGTTTGCTTCAGTAAGGCTTGATAATGAATGACTGGTGTACAACAGGTCACCAGCAGTGAAATACATGTAGGCATCAATTATGGGTTTTGTTTCTTTGTGTATAACCACCCTCTGACTGTCACAGCCAAACATTTCATGGGTGAAATGATCAAATGTGACAAATTCTGTCTTCATGATGAAGATCACCCATTTGTTTCTGTATGAAGAGATTTGAATCTCTTTGGTCTCAACTGTATCATGGTTTCAAATCAATTTTTGTGCCACTTTGTGCGTAATTATCTTCACATGTGCAAGCACTCACAAGCGCTCTCAAATTATCCACATATTTTCATCTACGACTCAAATGTGGGAAGCGCATTTGAAGCACATAAATGGATCAGCAGCCGTCTAACCGCTGTACCATGTTTCCCAACAGCGATGCATCTCGGCACTGTCACACCGCTCTTTAATTTGGAGGATCTCTGCTCAGGCCTGAAACACCAGAAAGCAGCAAACACTCTCCAACTTGCTGCCGTATAATTAAAGAAGACATGTTTGCCTCACTAGTCTTGTCACACCAGTATAGAAACCCTTGTTAGCCACCAGCACTGAATTACAAGGTCTTTGTAGCTGGCCATATAACATTTGAAACTGAATTAAGTGTATGAGTTGTATCTGTGAGAGAAGGACACACACGCAGAAATATGAAGGGAAATTTGACGTATAGGAACCAAATGTAACATCACCCCCCAAATTCTATTTATGGAGACAATTCCAATGTGCATAAAAATAGCATTCGATAATTGATTTTTTTCCCCCCACCACATGTAATCACATCTCTTCTTACTCAATGATTATGAATCTTGCTTCTGGGACTAAGTTATTAACAAGATGCTGGTTTAATTAAGTCTCAAGTTGCAGAAGCAATGTTTTGAATCAAATACTATTCTATGTCACTTGAGATTGGTGAACGCACACTGTGACAATTTTTTGAGGCTTAAATACAAAACAGCACTGAAAATGGATTTTTTTAAATTCATGATGTTATAGTGTTGCATTTAGTACCTCCGACCCTTTTGCTTCCACACAGCTGACTGCTATTGGAAACAAACCTATAAAGAGCTTGAATGATGGGCAATTTTGTGTTCAAGCTCACAGTTTAGATAGAATATGTTAATGTTTAATGTACTTTACGGATGTGTTTGTATGCTTCACTGTAAGTGTTTGTGTGGGCGTGTGCATCCACATAGTATTTGTAGCCATGAGCATTTGTGGCAATGAGCTTTTTACAGTGCATCTGGAAAATATTCACAGCACTTCACTTTTTCTACATTTTGTCATGTTACAGGCTTATTACAAAATTATACACACAATACACCATGCAGATCAAGTGAAAAAAAATAGTGTCTTTTAGATTTATTTATTTATACAAATAAAAAGCAAAAATATAATATACGTACGTATTCACAGCCTTTGTTTAATACTTGAAGTGCCTTTGGCAGCAATTACAGCGTACAGTGTATAGCACACCTTAAATTGGTGTTCCATCAGGTTGGATGGAGAGCATTGGAGTCCACTTGTAGTAAATTAAGTTAATAGGATATGATTTGGAAAGGGTCACACCTATAAAGGTCCCATACCTGACTATGCAGGTCAGAGCATAAACCAAGTCATGAAATCCAAGGAATTTGAGATAGGAGGTATTGAGGCACAGGTCGAGGGAAGAGTGCAGAAAATCTCTGCAGTACTGAAGGCCTGAATGCACACAGTGGGCTCCATCATCTGTAGATGGAAGACGTTTGGAAGTATCAGGACTCTTCCTTGAGCTATCAGGTTAGAAGGGCCTCAGCCAGGGAGGTAACCAAGAACCCAGCACTCCCTTTAACAGAGCTCTAGCATTGCTCTTTGGAAAGAAGAAGACTGTCCAACCATTTCTGTAACGCCCCACCAATCATGTACGGTAGAGTGGCCAGACAGAAACCAGTCCTCAGCAAAAGACACATGACAGCCCACTTGTCCATGAAAACTATGAAAATATCACAGAAAACAAAATTCTCTGTTCTGATGAAACAAAGATTGAACTCTTTGGCCTGAATGCTAACCATACCTGGCCAATGTCATCCCTACAGTCAAGCAAGGTCGGGGCAGCATCATGCATTGTGAATATTTTTGGCAGCAGGAACTGTGAGACTGAAGTCAATTCAGCAATCTGCAGAGACATCCTTGATGATAACTTGTTTCAGAACACTCTCGACCTCAGACTGGAGCAAGGGCTCTGCACTGACACTCTCCACCCAACCTGATGGAGCGTGAGAGGTTTTGTAAAGAAGAATGAAAGAAACATCCTAAAATAGGTATGCCTAGCTTGTTGCATTATATTCATAAAGCAAACAAAACAAAACAAAACAAAAACTTGAGGTGGTAATTGCTGCTCAAGTTGTGCCAGCAAAATATTGAGCAATACTCAGTGAATACTTGTGTACATATTATATTTTTGTTTTTTATTTTTAATAAATTTGACAGAATTTCAAGCAAACTTCTTTCACTTTTTCATTAAAGGGATTGTTTAAAGAACTTTGATAGAACTTTGAGGGGGGAAATCTATTTTGGAATATGGCTGTAACATGGCACAATGTGGAACAGTTAAAGCCCTGTGAATATTTTCTGGATGCACAGTGTAAAGAAATCAGAAAACTATTATTTTCAACTTTATTCATTGTATCTTCATGCATCCAAGGACAGACATGGCTGGGAGATTGCTGTGCATTTTGAGGGTCTTGTTGCAGGATGTAGCGTCAGAGGTCATGGGCCAAAGGGGAATTTCAGGTTCCACATCTACAACTTTGCCCAGACTGTCAGGGCCGCTGTCAAAGTGGGCAGCCAGCCGCGCTCTAATGTGAATTAGCAAGACAACGGGGGAGTTGAGGGGCGGGTTTAAGATGGGCTTTGATTTCTCAGAGATTTATAGGCGTGATGAAATCAGCTTTGAATAAACAGGGTTTGGCCATTTTCTCTATCGTTTAACTACATCTGAAGGCTCCAGGGTTTGTTACGGGGGACAAATACTTTGGATAAAATGGCAGAAAATCTAAAGAGAAAGAAGAAAGGCGGGCTGCAGCTTCTTCTGAAGTCCACACATGTCCCATTCGGGGACCCATCAGCTGGCTGAGGCCCATTGTATGTTCTGCTTCACGACTATTACTGCCTTTCCAGAGAAATTCCCAACTAAAGACTTAGGGAAAATTATTCTGATGTGTTCCTGGGATACCAAGAAAACATTTGGCTGCCAACATGTAAAGGTCCTTGGCTGCTGTTAAACAGTTTAACGCTAAAAAGAGTGAAGAGTGAAGCATCCTGGTCTTTATCAACCAGTTAAACAATTTTGATGTATGTATACCTCAACCACATTACCCAGTGTATAGTGATAAGGGTTGCTTCCTCTCAATCCCCTCTCCTCTATCCTCCATGTCCTGCAGTAAATACTAAGTGCCCCCAGTGACCCTAACAGTGATAAATAACCCTTAAGGTTAACTACGTTTCAAATGGAGCAGTGAGGCCATTATAGGCCTCCAGAGTTTTCTTGACATCCTCAATATGTTATCTGTATGCCCAGGGACCTTTACCAGAGTAACATTAACTGAGCTCTCTTTTGTGTCCCGATGAAGTTGGAAGAGCTCTTTTAACCCAAAAACCTGAGAAGAAGTTTTCAATCTTCCGTCTAGATGTTTTTACACATTCTGTAAGCATAATAAGTCTTGGTATAAAACGCATGCATTGTGTGTTGAACGTGACACGTTTTGTGTGTTGTGAATTGACCTGCATTTATTACTGAAGGAGCACACGTGCATACAAGTGTCTGCAGAGATAGTGCTGGGTAATGAATTCATGATAACTGCAAATTGATGTCTTGAAAGCAGCTTTGCATTTATCTTTCTCGGTTACCGAAGTTATCTTTGAAAACGTCTGGAGACTGGAGATGTTGTGATTCATGTCAGAAGTAACATGACATAAAGTGTCACTTCTCCTGTAAATGCTGATGGAAAAAAAAAAGACAAATAGACAGCGACGATCAACCACATTAGTCGGGGGGAAAGTGGCTGTCAGGAAGTTCAGCAATCATTTTGTATAAACACCATCTGCACACTGTAGTTTTATGCAATTTAGAGCTTTCACCCATAAACTGATGTGAAGTGCAAGATATCTACAGACTCTTCTAGATCAAAGACAGGAGCCTGTCTCAATACACTGCGGTGGCAACTTCTGGGAGCAAGCACGAGAGAAGATTAGCGTCATATTACCCCAGTACATATGCTTTAAACAGGAAACAGAGTGTCTTCTTCATGATTCGAAAAGCCAGTAATATAACCTACGCCGTATGTATAAAACAATGTACGAACTTCCAGCTACAGCTTTGTTATTTTCTGAAAGCCATAAAAATAAATCTGGATTATCCTACACCAGGGACATTAAACTCTTTGTAGTCCAACACCTCCAAATTCATCGTCTGCCATTTGTTGGAAAATATATGTACTGAAAATGTTCCAAATGTGTGTATTGAACCGCTCATTTGCAAAGCAGACAATTAACACCCTGAGTTCTCTCAACACTTGCAATTTCAACAGTATGTCACAGTGAAGCTACAAAAGCACAAAAGCTCCATATGTTACAACTTTGAATAGAAAAAAAAGATTTGAATTTCCACATATTTACACTTACTGTGTCCTCACAGCAGAAATGGCTGTGAATCTTATTAGATGATGATGAAGAAGAAGCTATTTATGAGTTCACTGAGACACTTTTTACCCTCTGCACATTTAACACCCATGACCTAATGGACAACAAAAGTGTGTTGCAGTCACCACCTAGTGGCATGGCATCATTGTCTGCTGACAGCTTTCTCTTTTTTTGACCATGTTACATTTGTGACAGGTTCTGTCATACACAGCTCTATTGCTAACTATGGACAATGCATGTCTAAGTACACTTTTGCATCATACGCTGATATGAAATAACTGAGTTCCACCAGCAAAAATCATTAAATATGTCAAGATTTATTTAGAAATAGTGGTATTTTTTTAATCTGATCAATCTTACAAAACCTGGGAAAATTCTGACCACCCTTGAGACAGTCAACTTTTTTGTGTTATTTTACACAAAGCAGTTAAGCACCCAGACAATTAATGATCATGGAAAAAGAAAAATGTTCTGACCACTGCTTATGATTCCACTAGGTGGTGACTGCAACACACTTTGTTTGTTGGGTCCTTTATTTTTGCTCCTTCAGACTTGTTTTTGTGGTAAAATGATTCATTAAGCTTTGGTACTCTTTAGTTTTGTGTTAGCATACAATTTAAAAACAAATGTTGAGACAAAATTAGAGAGGCAAGGCTGAGATGGTGGCTATATCGGACAAAGGATGCTAAAGATGGAGCTGTCAGACACCAGGAACAGAGGAAGACCACAGAAAAGATTTATAAAAAAGTGAGGGGAGACATGCAGTGGATAAAAAAGACAAGGTGAGACAGAGGCAGGCAGTTAGTGTGGCGACCCCTTGAAGCAACCAGGTGAAAGAAGACGAAAAAAGCAATAAAAATGATGATCAATCACATAATTTGTTAATAATTGGCTTATCAATAAATGGCACTCAGACCGTTAAATTAATGTAGTAAGCAATGCTATTTGGTTAGGTTTAGGGGAAAAATGTGGGCTTGGGGGTAAAATACATCCATTCATGAGATTAACTCTGTATGTATTTAATAATCTACAACAGAATCACTGATCAGTAATAAAATCTTTATTACAATTGTTTATCATTAGCAAAAAATATATTGCTGTTTAATTGTTTTATGTGCCTCAGTATCATCAGAGTGTAATGTTATCTTATCAGCTCATAAGGACTACAATAAAATACTAATCATAAAGCAATGTGTTGCCCAAACAAACAAAAGTAAATAAAATCATAACTGATCATTTGACATGGTCAAATCATGTTAATAAGTAAAAAGAATCTTAAACTTATTCTTAGCCAAATTGAATTTTTTAAAAAAGATATAGCATATGTAAATCTACTAGTATGCTTTCAATATGTCACATTAAATAGAAATGATGCTGGGGAGAAACTGTCTAAGCAAATTCTAAACAGATCAATGTCTTTTTCTGAGGCACTTTGCACTATTACATTTTTCTTGTATTTTCCCCCTTTTTTTTATTTTGGTTTATCCTCAGAGATGCTGTTGAGACATTCTTTCCTTAACCGCGTTTTAGTGGGATCTTTGATTTATGCTGTTTTGCTGAAATAATGTCTGCATATGGTGCCAAGTTTCCAGAATTTGATAAGCACGTCCTCGAAATGTAGCCAGGTGGAGCTATTTGCATTCATAAAATTGCTTGTTCTCATTTCACCCATACTTGACAATCAATGGAAATTAAATGAAAGCTACATGAAAAACTGCAGATCAGCAGTTTACCTCCATTTACTTCCAACTCTATGAATGAACAAGAAAGAGACTCCTAACTTTTCAAAACCTTTGATTTACATGATCGTTTAATCTGCACCATTCTTGCCACACACCATGTAAATATAATGTAGCACCATGCTTACATAGTGAAAGTGTTTATCACGGTAGTTTGTGGCTATGGTGAACACTCTTATTCGCAGGCATTTACGTGTTTTGTGTGTCATAGCGCCACCAAGAGGTACAAAAATATGATGTAAAGACACAATTGTGCCATTTCCTAGTATTCCCTATACTACTAAAAAGTGCAGATAGCCCATCCTATGGACTTCTGTGAAGCGTGCACATGATTAAACCTTTCAGCAACAAGCAGATTTATTTTCAAAAGGTTTATTTAGAATATTGACAAAAAAAGGCAAACTCGAGTTTGTACAAAAGCAAATTAATCACAGGACATGACACACTTGCAACACAAAGTAGGCTATACAGTTCAAGCATAATAATAAAAAAAAGAAAAGAAAAAAAAGCACCATTTTTAAAACTAGGTTACAAAATGCAAAACATTTTTATTTGGTATATCAAGTACAATGATAAGTCAGGAAACAAAACTTCATGAGTATTAACACTTATTTTCAATTTTGAGGGTTTTCTTACTTCCTTCAAGAATTAAACAGATTAAGTAAGGCACATGGATCAAAGCATCTGACAGTTAAGACATAAAAACAATGTTAAAAAAAAATAAGAAGCTTGATATTCTGGCTTTTGAAGCGACATCTCTTTGGCACAGCTGCATGACTTGTGAAAGACACAAACTCTATCACATAATTGAGCATGACAATGTTAACTTGACAACATTATGTACACAATGTATGAAAAAATGTTATAAATATGTCTAAAAACCACAGACACTATGTACATCTTTGTACTGAAGCAATGCAATGTTATTCATCTCATCACCGATGATGGATTTGTTGAAATCAAGTGCCAGCATGCATCAAAAATCAATATGTCACCAATGCATTTCCAAGCACACACTGATAACAAAGGTGTGGTGTTGAAAGAAAACAAAACAGATGTGATGTTTTCAGAGAAATAATGGATACTGAAATACAGCAACAAAAACAAATTATTTTGTGTTGGTGACACATGCACTTTTGTTGGGATGTCAGTCTATGGTCTGTGGGTAGTAAGCACAGTGCGCTGTTGTAGTAAAGGGTCTCCTAACTACCCTTCCTTATTTCTCCTCCCCTGATTCTTTCATTCTTTCTTCCTCAGGACAATATAAATTAGGCCACTGATGAGACACATAGGGAAAGCCACCCAAGCCAGCACATACGCATACCCGAAGTTTGTATGGATGCCATCATTTGGACGCATCACAGTGTAGATGATTGCCCCACACATCACAAACACACCTAGGAAAGATGAGAAGAGAGTTGAGGGGAATCTGAAGGAAATTGGCATGAATGTAGATGATCTCACCACTCCACCCATTTCTTCTCGGGGTGTGACCGTCAGCATGTGATGAAGTCATACTCACTTGCTAAGATCTGGAAGATGGCAGTGAAGAAGAAGCGTCCGCCCTTAACTAGTCTGAACAGCTGATATAAAAACGCAATGAGGGAGAAGAAGCAGAAGAGCACTGACAGGATCATGAGAGCTTGCACTGCTTGGATCCAGTCTAGGAGGCAGACAGAAGAGATGAATAGCATGAAATTTAACTTGTCCATCACTTTTCAGTAACAAAGCACGCTGCATTTTGTTTGTTTTTCTATAAACACGAACAAACCTTCATTGCTGGATGGTTGGCAATGGTAACCTCGATTGTTTGTTAAGCATTTGTACCATAGATCTTTGGCACTGTTGTCAGCTACAGACCAGGCCTGATAAACACAACAACATGGAACCATTTAACCTGTTACTGCTGTACGTCCAGTAGCAATATTACAAAGCAATCAATCACTGAAACAACTGCTTGTCTATTCAGATCACATCCTCATGCTCCATTCTGTATTTTTCGCAATTTAAAAGTTGACAAAAGGTCTCACAGAACTTACACTGGCAGCTGTCGACACGATGAGGAGAATGAGAATGATTACGTGCAAGATAAGCACTCCAAGCAGGATGAGCAGCATTTTTTTTCAAGTAGGTCTGCAGAAAAGAGAAGACATTTCACGTGAATTTGTCATTACACCAACTCTCTTCTAGATGTGTTCACTAGCCTATCTCCACGCCAGAGGGCGGCATTACCTCACTTATGCATCGACCGCAATGTTTACCTCAATGTGAAAGTATTCCCTTACATTCAAACACAGGGCGAAGAAGGGAGGACCATTGACTATTTCCCGAAGTTAATAATTAATGTCGAGTTTAACGTCGAGCTGCACAAATTAATCTATTTTTGTCAAAGTGAATCAAAGTATTGAACTTTCGATCTATTTAAATATCCAAACGACGTAACTAACTGATGAAAGCAATACGGGTTTGCATAAAAAAAGTCGTTGGCTAAAAACCTGACCATGAATCAGCTGTCTGTGTGAGTAAGGGAGACGGTTTCTCGACTAATCGGGAGCAGGCTGCTGGAAAACAAACTCAACCCATCTCTATGAAAAACATTCCAGAAAAGTACCGCCATGCGCGAGCCACAACTTTCCCTGTTTGGTAATGTCAAGTACAAAGCACCTAACTTTAAAACTGGGAGAGACGAGCGAGACTCTCAGGCAAAGTCACAGCTTCAAACGGTTTAACGGGTTTTGCGTCATAAAAGTAAAATCCATGGTCGATTTTAAGTCCCGGGGAGAAGTCCTGCTGTATGAGGGTAAAACTCAATGGGGGGAAAAATGAGATCACTGACTATAACAAGAGCATGGAAAAAGCAAATATATTAATCCCACTTACAAAAAAAAGGCCAATCAAAAGTTGTTGGAGTTTTTTCTCCGTTTAACGGATCGAGCTGAAGAGAAGAGCTGGGAAAGTATCACCTTGCTTCTGCTTCGCGACTCTCTCTAGATACTATTCCAGATGTAGCTCACACACCCCAGTCTGTGTCTTTCTCCGCCTGAACACCGCCCTGCAGGCCCTGCACGTCACCAGAGGCCTACTCCTTTCTTTCCCCCTCTGTCTCTCTCTCTCTTTCCTCCCGTGGAAGCCCATCAACGAAAGTGAAATCTACAGGACTGTAGTATAACCTGTGGCACTGCTGAGCAAACCTAAAGACTTCCACAGACACACAAACAGAATTCCACACTTTCCAAAACATTAACATAACCTGCTGATATAAAACTATGTAGAGTTGGTTTATGATCTAATGAGTCATTCATTGCATCCACAGTGCTCATTCATTTTCTTATTTGTACAATGACAGTCATGATTCTTGACTTTGTTGCATTTGATTGCAAACAAAACTCATTGATCGTCATAAAACACACGTGTACACATGTCAAGCAGTGTGTGTATGTGTGTGTTTGCACGTGAACCAGCGAGGTGCTCTGGGGGCCCAGAATGCCTGTGTGTGTGTGTTTGTGTGAACTGAGCCTCATGTGTTGTCTCTCCAAGTCTATGAAGAAACAGGGGGGTTTGTCCAGTGCCAAAGGGAATTAAAACAGTGCAGTGTTTTGGTCATGCTACACTGATGGAACGGCTTGACTCGAGGTCCATCGATGGGTTACTAAGATTGCAGATCAAAGCCCGTCAGAGTTCTGTATCGCTCATTACACTGCGGTCTCGTGCCATTTCCTCACAGTGACAGAGCTGTAAACCCAAATTAAGAATGGCAGTGAAAACAGCAATAAAAGAACAAGCGCACACTGCTGCTTTGAAACCATCACAGTCCAAACGTGATAGTCATCACCTGCTGCAGTCAGAGAACACAGCGCGTGCCTGCCCTCTTTCCTCTCCCTTGCTGTTCTTGGCCCATCAGGTGGATTCCTGTGGTCTGTGTTTGTAAACACGCAAAGGGATGAACTGTGGGCTGCTGTACAGCCTCCCTGTGGGATGCCCAGTGAGGCAGCACTGTGTGTCCTGGCAGAGCTGGAGAGGCAAAAAAGAAAAGAAAAAAAAAAGAGACAGCTCTTTGACAACCGCCCAGACCACTGGATGGACGTGCCACTGTTTATGAAGATGTAATTGGTGCAGTGGTCAGTGGGGGCAGGCTTTGCCAGCAGCAGGAGAAGCAGGAGGAAAAGATGAACCTGGCAGTGCAGCTGGAGCAGGTGTGAGAGAAGCCTACAAATCTCACTGGTGTAACACTAGTCTGTGGTCAGGGAGAATTCACAGGCAATGCAGTTTTGTTACTTACAAAGAGGATAATGCTGGATCTGACTAAAAATAGAGAAAACTTCAAACAATAATAGGACATGAATTATAAAGTTAGATTGTTGCTGCTGCTGTTGTGAAATCTCCTAATGCAGTATAGGTGATGCATTCCTTAGCAAATGAAGCATTATTGCAGTAAGCCTTAATGTGCCCCACCCTTTACTTTTGATTTAATAACCTCTAATAAGAATGCAATAAACATTTCATTAATGAAGCTGTCGGATTTTTAATCATATTTATAAAAACGGACAAAAATTGGTTTTCTAATGAAATTTTTATGCGGCTGTTTGATGTTTTAGTGATGAATATTTTAGTGTGAAACACACACTTGGACTACAACAGAAGAAGAAAAAATCCTCACATACTCTGGAATGCTGTAAAAGCTACTGCTGCTCGCTTTGACTGATTACTTGGTTCGCTCAGTGATGACTCAACTGTAACCCTGTTGAGTTGTGATCTCTGTTACATGGCTGATAGCAAACCCAAAGCCATCACCCCACCACCCCCACCCCAAAAAAGAACCAAAACAAAACACAACGCTCGTCCTTTTGTAGAGAGTGATTACAAAGCAAACAGGCAGAAGCAGCTCAAAACCAGCAACAACAGTGCGAGGTTATTGCGGCTCGGCCGTAGCTGAGTTTAAAACTGGCACACCCTTTTAATTAAGACTTTCACTAAAAGTGAGATATATTAGATGGCTGTTTAAAATGTCAAAATTGCAAGGTTTTCGGCCATTTACTGCGCATGCTCAGATTTATTCTCTTAAATAAACCTCACTTATTTGTGAGACCTACTCACTTCAGGCAAAACAGCTGACCTGAAACCAAACCACAAAGGCGTCACAATGACTCTACTGTTTGGTTTGTATTTAGTTTTAATACAAGATTAAAGTAACCTCACCACAACATGCAGCATCCCCAGTATGAATGACTTTATTTGCATTGCTGCTGACATCTTTATCTGCATGTATTTAACAATTTCCCCTACCTACCTACCTACCTACCTACCTACCTACCTACCTACCATTTTCTGGATCCAGTGTTAATCTCAGAGCTAGGTGAGCACATTCTGCGTTTTCTTTCATGACGTTACTTTCATTTTCGTTCTTATATTCTCAAAGCAGACATATTGAGACTCAAGTTTAGACTTGTGATGAGCTGGATTAACTGGAACAGTTTGCTATTTTGTGATAAAAATGACTCAGCCTCAGCTCAAGCCCAACCCAGTTTTACAGCACTGGTCTCCACCTGCAGGAGTGGCCAGGGGGCTTTTGGGGCTGCTTCATCTCCAACAGGAAACAAATGAGTGAAGGAACAGTGACACAACTGGGGATTAGGGTTTGGTTTTGGATGTGACCATGAATTGACTGCCTTGAGGACACATTAGTGGGACAGCTAATAATTTTACATGTGGGAATATGAAGGAATGAAGGAAGCCTCTCCACCTATGGGACGTTGAGGAAAAACTGAAGCTCTGACATCAATCTGTTGAGAATCTAAAAAAAAGAAAAAGGAAAAAAAAATCACATCTTTGGCTCATCACAGCTGGAAATCATTGGATGCTTTTCTGCACTATTCACAGAACGTTTTGTTCATTTTCACTGCTCGTTCTGTTGCCTGCTTTAATCGTGATTCATTTCCAAACATATGATACTATGTGAATCCGCTGACAGTGACATTCCTCTTACAGATGCTGTTTATGTTTTCCAGGATGTTCATGACACTTTCTTGTGTTTCTTAACCCTCAGGGCTGAACTGGTCTTACCCTGTGTTCGCTGTTTATGTTTTACACCGCTGAGTGACTATCAAATGACATCCCATAGACAGAAAGAGCTGAAACGGAACGACAAGTTGACCTGTGTTAAAGGTTTGCATGGTAATGTGTTGACACCCAGTGACACCAACAGCAGAATGCATGTTGACAATGATCCTAAATACGCACGTTGAAAATATGGCCAGGCTCTATAATACACGCCCCTTGTCGTCTCTTTTGTTTTAAATTTCAAAACTCCAGGAAGACCCATAACTGAGCTGAAGAGATCCATTGGCCGGGCATTAAATCAGATAAAACAGGCCATGTTTAAAAGTGATTAGGGCTGTTGTTTCCTTCCCTTTAGAAAAGGCTCTGTCCTTCCCTATCAAGAATCAACAACCAAATAAATGAGAGACATACGGCATGACAAAATCCAGATTGTGGCACCCTAGTGATCCTAAACATGTGGTAATCATTAGCCCCTGGCTTCCTGTTGGAGTCGATGTCATCAGGACACACATCCCAACAGGCAAGACTGTAACACAGGCTGTTGCTTGGAATCAGAGTGCGACTGGCCTCCGGGGGTTTAGAATGAAGCAATAAAAACTATGAAAGAATTCAAGTTGAATTGCTTTGCTCTCCTTTCTACTCGGTTCTCACAGCTCTGATATCTGTGGATAAGAATTTAAGTTGCGTCAGACATGCTCTATTGCTATTTTTTAAATTACAATCAAATATGTTGCAATAAGCAGTCGTGATCATATGATCCAACTGCTCTGAGATCTGCAGATCTGTAGCTAGAATCCACTACAACTCTCAGAGAAGAAACTAATTCCTGTGTACTTGCTATCAGAAGTTTACTCATTCCAGTTGCTGTGTTATCTTTTCGAAACTGTAGCTGTCCTTCTTTGACAGCTAACATTGCAGCATTTCTTTCACAAGCTGCCAACTTAGATTTTATGAGAATAAAGGTGCATAGAAGGAAATATTTTCTTTCCTGAAATGCTGCCAGCACTTTTGAAGCTTTTGTAAATCGGGTTTTCCTGGAAGAAGTTGCATCTAACTGGCTATTATCTCACTATTTGTTGCAGCTTTGTAGGAATTATCCGCAGAACTGCTTCTGAGGTCAAATGCCGTGATATACCAGTGTAGAAACTAGAGTTCATTTACTTCTGAAGGAAGATGTGTTTACATAGTTCATCAGACAGGTTTCACACACCCTTACTCTTGGCCGTGACTTTTTATGAATTCTTTACACAAAAACAGCGGAGCTCTTTATAGGACAGTTAACAAAGGCCAAGCTATTAACTTGTGTGGAAGAAATGAGGAAAAAGAAAAGAATTCAAGAATACAATCCTCAGCATGCTGTTAAACAGGTATCTCTCCAGATCAGATTCACTGCCTAAGCTATGAGTCATGCCTGCTGAAACATGAAACCAAACTTGATAGTGGAATCCACAATGCACATGGTGCTCAGTTCAGTCTCGGTTTAGAGAGTAGTCTGTCTGATCGAATGTTAGCGAATGCGGTGATACCCATACATATGTGTTTGGGTAGCCTAGAGACTGTGGCCTGGCCAAAGGAAACTGTGGCCTTGCTGTAAAGCCTGGCTTGAAGCGGAGATGGTGTATGTGTGTGTTCATCTGTCTGCATCAGTCTGGGCGGCAGCCCAGAGCAGCCACTCATAGAAGATCTGCGCCAAACCCACTGACAGCTCCTCTCAGTGGTTGAGTGAATGAGGAGGTGAGGATGGCCTGATAAACTCTGGCAGACACCTCAGTGCATCAGCATGTTCTACAAACATACAATCCACATACTTAAAAACATCAACAAACTCACAGCCAGTCTAGCATTTTTTTCACTTCTTCCCTGACCCCAATATGCCTCACTTTGAACTTGCTACCAGGATAACGCTCAGTCTGCTGGTCAGTTCATCTGTCATTTTATGTAAACGGATTTTAGTCATTTTTCTCTGAATTAAAGTCCCGGATGGACAAATCCTATCATTTTAACCAGAAGGCTCACATTTGTAGCTTTGAGTGAATTGTGCCAATAATAATAAATTGTTTTATAATAGTACATCAAGAAGGCGTTTATGTCGTTTACTGATTATTGTATCTTTCTAACATCAAATAAAACTGCTATATTGGTTTATGCGTGGGAAGATTATTACTTTGGGGCCACAAGTTGGAAGAAATGAAATTGTGACCAAATCTTAACAGGGTACAAGACATTGAATTTGACTTTGGTGAGTATTGGGAACTTACAATAATCTCAAAGCAGCCCTGAGCCTATGCTGCCACATAGGCTCCCTGTAGGATCGATATTTTCAGTGCTGTTTTTCCACAACCAATTCAATCTATGCTGGAAATTGAAAGCATAGTTTTACTAGTGGTGAGTAGTTTAGACCATAACATAATATTGAATTAATATGTGACATGAAAAGCTTACAGGCTATCCACGGGATAGCCCCTGTGTTGTTCTCCAGGACTATTTTGATGGCCAACACACAGATTCACAATATGCCAAACCTTTAATGAGGTTTTAATGAAACCACAAGATTACTTTAAAGAAAAATAATGTCCTCTCCCTGAACTCTGCATGCCTTGCAAATATGTGAAGAAAGTCAGAAAGAACATCTTGATCTATACAGCCTACACCATCATCCTATACTGCTCTGGGAGGATTTAAGTCATAACAGTTCCCGCCCACTCTGTGGGATGTATTGTTGTGCTTTACGCATTCCAGATGAGACCATAGCTTATCCCCCCCCCACCCCCCACCCCACCCCACACCCATTTGAGAGTTTCAAAACATCTGTTCTTTCGAGTTCCTCTAAGAAATGAATTTTACCCTTTAAAGACTAAAAGTAGGGTGTGGTCAAGAAAAATGATGCAGAGCTGTGAAGAAAAGTGATTCAGCTTTCCATTTTTAAAAAAACATTTATTTTATTCAATAAAAAATGGAAATGAATGACTGAAAATGCAAACTCAGGCAGTTTCCATGACCCCAAAACTGTGGTTCCGAATGTGCAGCCGGAAAAATTACATTAAATCCCATACTTGGTTATACGGAGCAGGCAAATGGTGAACGGCAGAGAAGAAAATATACATGGCAGCTTGGACGGAACTCCTCACTTTTTCGGGGTTGTGGGGGATGGGGTGGAAAGGCTTAATTGAAGCCAGGGCTTGTTTTTATATTTTTCCATTATAAAGTTACCCTTTCAAAACAATTACCTGGGCTCCCATTACACTGAGCCAACAATGCAGCTTCAGCCTTGTTAAATAAGCTCTGCTCCTGCAAGACAGTCTTTTTAATAACTTGTGTGCTGTACAAATACCACAAGTACAAACATATGTTCACTATATAAACAACAGCAGAGAGATGCAGGCTGGTGGAAAATAGTCCTGTATTTGAAGTTGCAAACAAAATCTCTTTTTTCTCTCGCTCTTTTTGCTCTTTCTTACACTCACACATGGAGAAACTACACATACAATGCAGCTGACAAGCCCGAAATGCCACTTTGGGGATACTGGGGTTTTCCACTGAGAATATTTAATTCTCTGAGGTCATGGTTAGGTTTGTAGATCTCAAGTCTGTAAAAACTACACACATGGTTGTGGGAGGAGGGAGTAGGCAGTGCTAGCCAACCTCTGAGGATCACCGTTGTGCAATGCATAACTTGAAACTTCATGGAAAACTGGAAAACTGTTCCGCTCGCACGATCACTTCACCTTCATTTTCATTAATGAATACAACTTCAGTGAAGTTCAATGTGAGAAGATCAGTGAAAGTTTAAAAATGACCCATGGATCGTTTTCAAGCAAAATTTCTGGTGACCAGGAAATTCCAAACAATGTGTACAGCTCTTTCCATTGACTACTTCATCCTCTGTGTGCGTGTGTGTGTCTGCTTGAGTCACTGTCTGGCTGGCTCTGCTCCTTAAGTGAGAACCGATGGGACAAGCTGGAGACGACAGGCAGCTGGAGCAACGTTACTACACATACACAAACACATACACGCAAACACACATGGCCACTCTGGTCACACCCAAGGCATTCCAAGCATGCAGGGCCAGGCGCTCACATAGTGGTCTCTAAATACGCCTGGGCCTCTGTGGGTGACTCACTTTCACTACGCACATGTGTGTGTACATGGCTCCACATGTGAAAGAGAGGGTCAGTGTTTGATAGTGTTCAAAATGGCAGCTCTGTGTGGAGTACTGTGTGAAAGAGTCTGAGTATTTCTGATGAACGGTTCAATTAACAGTGCGATCGAAAACAGTTGCAACACTGAGCCAAGTGTCTCCTCTTTCCCCACAGACATCCGTCCAGCCTAGGTCCAACAACAGTGTGACCTCACCCTGCCTCCACCCTATATCCTGCTCCAACACTTCCTTGCTGGCCTAAAGCTGCAACACAGCTGGATCATGCACCAAGAGAATACATAAATATATATTTATATATATATATTTTTAAAAGGAGTGGGGGCGAGATTAATGATCCATTCCTTCCCTATCTGATCCACCCTGCTCTGATTCGCTTTATGACTCTCATCCATATAGCTCACCAAGTCGGTCAAACACCCACATAAGCATTCTTCCATTCCTAAATACACAGAGATATACAAGTCCCACTCACATAAAGATTGATGCGTTTGCTGTCAACACAAGATTTTTCCTGGGATGGCGGTGTGCGAAAGCCAGTGTTTCGCTTGAGATAAATCCTGAACAACTTCCTTTGAGCACTGCAGAGCGGTGCCAATCAAAGTAAACAGCTACAGATGGAGAGGGCGGAGGGAGCTTAAACCAGGCTTCACCATGCTAGCTACTCTGCCAGAAGGCAGTTGTTTGATAGAGGAATTTTAGGAGATGGCCTCATGCTCAGCTGGATCTTTTGAGCTGAGAGCCAGACACGCCTCTACATCACATGCAAAGCGTCACGCTGAGTGTTTATGTTTAAAATAAACACTGCCGATTTAAATTTCAAGGCTAAATCTTCCCAGAAAAATAAAGAAAAAAAGTCTCATGACAGATGTGAGAATGTTAAGGTTGTTTAAAAGATCAAATAATTGCACAGTGGTTTTTATCCAGCATTTACATTTATAGCATGAATGCCCGTAGGATCGTAGCGGATGTTTGCCACTGCTGCTTAAGGTTTTTGTGTGACTTCTGTAATTCAGCATAAGGCAGAAATTGTATATGTGTGAATTGAATGCGTGCAAGAGATGATGCACATTATTCCGGGATGCTGAACTCAGATAACATCCTCTTCCTGAGTCAGTATGATGCCAGTTTTGAATTCAAAGTCACATCTTTAATTGCTTTACCAAAGTAAAAAGTAACCCAAGCCTAATTCAATGATCAAATCATACAAAAAAATAAAATAAACTCAAGTCAACCCAACCCAACAGAGAACACACTAGTACACACAATACATCTGTTTATGGTCTGTCAGCTCTGATTGGCCATGTGAACTTGGAGGAGGAGAGTTAAATCCTGGCCAGTAAGACGATAAAAAGATCCAGCATCTGTTGAAGTTTTCCCCCTCTCCTCTCCAGCTCAATCCTGAGGGGACCATGGCCAAAGGGAGTAGTGCATAAACTGGATGACGAAGTTGTTAAATGGAGGACCAACACCCAGTACAGTGTGTTTTAAAAATCATCTCTACACATGGAGCTCTGGGATTCTTCACCCTAGTGTTGTTTTCTATCTCCAGGCACGCCTTGATTTATAATGCTGCTGAGATTTGAGGAAAGCGAATGAGGCTTTAGGTTGCGGCAGTATTTCCACAAGCAAAAGTAGAGCTTGCGTATAAAGTCGCATGAAAACAGGAAGGTGATTGCTGTGACTGTAATGGAAAGTCTGTCTGGTTGCCCCTGCCAGTGCTGATATTAGTAAGAGCAGTATGAAATGAACAGTGGGCTCTGTATTTTCTAACTACAGAAGCCTGAACACATCCCCATCCATCCGACCGAGTGATGTGAATGAGAATTAGTTTAAATATCTTTCATCTTAGCTGGGAAATCAAACATTTTTTGAAGCAATACCACAGCTATTGAGCTGCATATTTTTTTTCCACTTCATTGGCCGAAAAGGGAGAAAAAAAAACATTAAACATCAAAATCTGCTCATGTAGACTTTAATTTTGAAGTACGGAGATTGATGTGACGGACTGGAATTACTTAGATGCTTATAAATGTGCTTTATGCGGGCTAATAAAATGTTCAAAATAACTTTAGATTGTTGAATAGAAGAGATGTTTAATGAATGAAATGTGGTGCATGAAAGGATCCACTTATTTCCAGATTAGCGTCAGGCATCAATCTCTGTCGGCCCTTCAGCTCTCTCTGCCCTCGCTGTGAAAGCTGGACAATTATTACCCATATTGTCAGGAGAAAAAAGACGGGCCGGAAGGTCAAAGTTTAAAGTTGGACAACAGGAAGTGACCCTTTGTGTTCAATTTCCAGGTCACTTTTTGCCCCACTGTGGACATGCTGTCGCTACCAAACAAGGGGTGCATTGTGTAGACACAGTGCCTCAGTAGAAATGGCGCCAAGTCTCACTGTGTGATCAACACCTGAAGGCTTGTTTTATCAGTCGTAGGTTCCCAGTATATATACATGTATATATTTAAATCTATTAACTTTATATTTAAAGAAGCTGATGAATTGCAAATGTGTGTTGTTTTGCCAACAACTGTCCAAAACTTTATGTGCAAAAGCTTTACGTTTGACAGAGACCGAATGTGTGGGTGTCCGGAGGAGTGCAGGAGCCGAGGTATACAGAGTGCTCGCCTTCCTCCAGTTTCAACCAGCTGTAGATGACTGGCATTGGAAGGAAAGCGGCCTCTGGCAGAAATAAGTGTAGAGATCAGCAGAGCCTCCAGCTCTATCTATTGTGGTCATGGGTGCATGGGTGCAGACTAGGCCAGACCTCCTGGGGACACACTCGGCTGCAGGACCTGTGCTCTGCAGCAGAATGAGATGGGGTGAAGGCAGTACCGCACAGACAGAAGCAAAGCATGGAAAATGAAGGGTTGAATCATGTTTTTTTTATCCTGATGGCAAAAATTAGTCCTCCATGTTGAAGTTTAAGTACTACATGTTGGATGCAGAATAAAAAATTAACCACGTATCCTTGTGTTAAATTGTTCCAGTTATTTGATTGTCAACTGATTGCTATAACAGTTATAAAACATAGTGAACAAGTGAGCTACGTCTACAGTGATTTCAGCAAACGTGGTTCGGCTAAAGGGGAAAAACCACATTTTTACCATGAAGATTTGAGCCCAGTCCAAGGAGGCTGTGACAAAGTCTCCACATTTATAACGGAAACTGCTCATTGCACAACAACAGGAGGAGAACGAAAGAGACAGAAGCGGCTTCCTTTCAAATAACCTTTCCATATGGGGAAGCCATACCTACATTCTGAAAAACCTGCAAAAATCCATGAGTGGGAAAGCCACACAGATGTCTGGAGTATGGTTTAATTTTTCACAGTCCTCAGTTAAGGCATGTGAAGCTCTTTACAGCAAGAACACCAGAGACTTTTTGCATCCTCTGTACTCCTCCCCCCAGCACGTGTGTGTGGTCTCCTGCTGCTGGTCGTGAAGAGCCAGGTTTTAAAGGTCAAGAGGTCAGTACTGGGTACTGGAGTGTTTATGTTAGCAGCTCCTGTTAATGACAATATCCCTAGTGCTCCATCTCGCTCTCCTGAAGGAACAAATCAGCTTTAAAAAAAAAAAAAAGTATTTATGATAATAAATAAGATTGCGATTCTATACATTTTTTTAAAAGCAGATCTTCTCAGCAGAGTTTAGCACACCCTTCTGTACATTGTGTATATATTTGCTCACAGATGTTCGTATCAAAGCATGGGAAAGGATGTCTGGATAGCATCCAGTTTTTTTTTTTCATTCTCGCTACCAACCACAAACACACAGTTGGGGCTTTTCAGCCCTGGCACTAGCCTTCCACTTGTGTTCCAGCAAACATCTCCACACACAC
>NW_005187559.1:1080006-1099430 GCF_000239375.1 Pundamilia nyererei
TTGCATATGTAGCTTCTTGGGGAGTGGTCTGGATTTTTTGGGGGGAGGGGAATGTAGCAGAGACAGGCAAAGGGCGGTATATGAGCAATTTTTTATTCTGTTCCTATTTTCCCCCACCTCCCCATTTTTTTTTGATTCCCCTCTCTCTTACTCCTTTAGCCACCCCCCACCTTCCCTTCCTCAATCCCCTTCACCAGCAGGTTGTTTAATACTTTCCAGATTTCAGCATGCCTTCAGCCTCCTGGAAGAGTTGCAAGTCTGCTGATGGAATTTGGCGGAAAAGGGCTGTGGGTCCAGGCCGAGGCTCCTAACCTAATAAACCTAAAGGCAATGAGCGCCTCCCATTGGTGGCCCAAGTAAGAAAATACAGCTTTCAAAGAAAGTTGAAAGCGAAGGGGAAATGACATTTGACAGCCTCCGAAGCAGATGAAAAGCTGCATAATGGGCGCTTGAGAGAGGGTAACAGCTGCAAGGCAAGACTCAAATTACAATGATTTTCTATGGGGGAGGGAGGTGGCTTGAGCCCCCTGAACAAATCAGCAGTCTCCAGTGTGGGACAAACAATTGTGCTCACGTCCAAAAGATTACCCACAAGAAAACTCATTTGAATGTTTTCCTTTTGGACTTTCGTTTCTGAATGCATTTTTAAAAAACAAGAGCAACATCAGCTAATACGTTCTTGGGTTTACAGTGCCACACAGGTATTTACAACCCTCAAAGTCAAACCAGCCCTTGTCCTGACACACCCATTTTTGCATGAGTTTCGAACAACCATTAGATGGCAGTAAATAACAGCTTTTCGGCTTACAGCAGGCAGCTGTATCATAATAATAAAACAGATGGGAAACAAATTAAAGGAAAAAAACCTGAGCCCTTGACCCATACAGTAAGGGAAACTGGGGCTCCATTATACTGTGCGGACCTAAACCTGTCATCGTTTAGGTGCATCTGTCCACTGTGAGAGAATGGTCTCTTCAAAAAGATCCACCTTTAACCTATGATGGAGCATTTATATCCCAATGTGATTTGTCTATTTTAAGCTTTAAAAAAAAAGGCTCTGATCCACGAGCCATAAAAGAGTTACTTACTGGCTCAATGAGTATCAAAATTATGCTAAACATATGTGATGGTGTGTGCTGCAACTCCTTTTTTGGAAATGACTCTAGATAGAGTCACTATCATCATCATGAAAACGTCAAATGAGCGATTATCCGTCAACGTCCAGTAGAGCTCCAGGGTCTTGGGGAATCAGTGGCAAAGTACACTGAGGTAGTTCTTGGTGACCCCTAAACTTCATTCCAATGCGATTTTCCCTTTACTGTCACCCATTTATATAACCCAGTTATATGAAGTAATTCAAATTGAGATTTTCAGAATCAAATGCCAAAGTGGTGCACAGGGAAGATTTAGTCTCTCTCAAAGAAAAATCCTAATAATCTGAGAGAAGAATAATGACTTTATAAAGGCAGAGAAAAGAAGGATCAATACCACTACTGGTTTGTATTGACCACAACAATCAATATAAATGGGCTGCTTTACCACAAGTGTAAGAATAATGACTTTTTCTAGCCCTCTGGCAGATTGGACACTGGCATAATGTGACTATGAAAAACTCAAAGTGGAAAGAGATTAAACATTCCCTGAAGTGGAGATGAAAGAGTAGAATCGAAATGAGACACCAAAGAGAAGCAGAGCGCTGCTTTCTGAATGCAGTTTTAATGCAGAGGGATGCAGGATAAGACCTTGAACAGTCTGCAGCGAGCGTTAACAAAACAGCGCGCCGGACTTTGCCCGTGCTGCGAGGGGGCTCACCAGGGCAGGAAAAGCCAAAGCACTGCCTTTAAAATCAAAAGTGACAGAGCAGCTTTGAGTCAGCGATGATGAGCAGGATCCCAGTCTCAGGTGAGTAAAAAGCTCATCCATCCTCCAATCACCAAGGTAAGAGAAATTGCCCGTCTTCGCTATTTGTCAATGCAGCACTCCTCGGTGATAAACTTTTCCCTCCTGAATCCATCTTTCACCCCTCTCACACCTGCACGATCTTTAAAAAAAACTAACCAAAACATTTTTTAAACTAAGCCTTTAAGTTAAGATGCTTTTCTCCTCCACATGCACTGCTTTACTCAAAACTCTTTTTTATTGTATATTTAAGAAAAGTGTACAACTAAGGCCAATAAGGTCTGAATTGCTTCCTTCCTTCCTCTGCTTGGAGAGATGGTGAATGGCAGGAAACACGAGGCACTCAAGGAATTCCTTTGTTAATGCTGCTGAGTGGATAGCACTTAACACACGCTGCTTTTTGATGTACTCACATAAAAAACAAACAATCAAATATGAAACAGTGAAAGTATTCAAGCTTTTATTGAAAAATATAGGTTATTTTGAGCAGTACAGAAAAGAGGCTGTAAATATACAGTGGGGACAAAAATATGGTGTAATATCACACAGAAAACACAAACAACTTCTCATTCGCACCCAATTAACAGCTGGATTTACTTGCGTGTATTTTGTAGTGCATGAGTGATATACATCCAGTTATGCAACCGCTTCAGTTTCAGGACATCACACCTTATAGCACTTATCTTAATTTGCATGCTGAAACTTACACAGTGAATACTGGTAGAGAGAAGGAAGTGAAATGTAAGTGGCAGACTCTCCCAAAAGCAAAGAGAGAGAAAAGAAGAAGAAAAAAAAAAAAATCATAATTTGGCACATCTGTCAGTTTCAGTTAAGGCAGTGAAGTCAATCAGCCCAACTAAGCCTCAATACTTTCTGGCCATGGCTTTTAATGATGCAAGAAAGGCAGTCGAGCTGCAACGACTATGCAACTTGCACAAAAATAGCAATCTTTTCTTAATGCTCTTGCATCCATTGCTGGCTGTCTCTTTTCTCCCCCCCCCCACGTTTATTTTTATTTTTCTTTTAAATCCACTCTCCAGACATAACAAACACAGTAAAGATTTCTTTCTAACAAAAGGTAGAGAAAACAGCAGGTATTTAACACCAAATACTAGTAGTGTCTGATTTACTTGTGCCTCCTGGTACACGTAATTCATCCGTCACATATACACTAAAGCCCTACTCGTACGTAGTGGTGAAAATAGTTTACACATATAGGTAGTCCCCTTGAGTAATGAAAATCTTCTACACAGATCACTTGCACCGCTGCAGTTGCTCGGATGTAACAAAAAAAAGGAAGGAAGTGGTTATTCGGTTTCAACTCGAACTTGACACGACTAAAGGAAAGTCACTTTGTGTTAATTAATGGAGATTATCAGGAAAACTGCATCAGAAAAGATATAAAAGACAACTAAGAGTGGGCTACACTACTCCTCACACCTCCAGTTTGCTGTAGTAACACCTTGCTTTCTATTTAGTTCAGCCCAATGCATCTCCGTTAGCTCTACTTCCTTTTCTACAATTCACAGAGTCTATGTGAAACTCGGTGAATTACAAAAAAAACCAAAAAAAACAAAGGAGACAATTTGGTGTTGGCTTTGAGGTCCAGCTTTACAGCAGGAAATTGTACTCTTTAAACAGTGTCACAAAGACCCTGAGATACATAAGTTATACTAAGGGAGAAAGAAATCTGATAGATCTATGGTACTGCTATAATATCTTCAGATGAAAGAGGCTCAGTGCAGGGCCTCACACACCAGTGACAACCACAGCTCCCTTTATTGTGACAAGACACCCACCAGTGATCCTGTTGTGACAGAGGCCTTCTGTTTAGCTCAGGCCTCATGACGTCCCACAGCCAGAGTGAAGAAAAGAGGCGAACCGAATGAAAAAAAGCACATGTGACACATCAAGCGAGAGGGGAGAGAGAGGGAAAGAGAAAGGCTGAACTGAGTTTTACTTGTGGAAAGTGTTTTTCCTACAAAAGTTCCTTTCTAACCACTACTCCCGGCTTACTTCTGGAATGTTCCATATTCAGAAAGTGTGTTCCCTTCCATGTCAGTTCCCTCGGTGTTCAAAAGGGAGTCACAGATTGACAGAAAGGGAGTGGAGGGTAAGGCTCTCTGACAGACAGAGTTTGGGCACATCCTAAAGGAGCAGTCACTCTTTCTTTGTAGCCCTTTAAAGGAGGAACCCTCCATCTTCTTCAAAGGGCCATTCGCACAGTTCCTGACTACAGTATCGTCTTCCCATTTAACTGCAAATCCACACTGTCAAAGGACTTGCCAGTTGCGCATAAACCACTTCCACAGCTTATTCTTATGTTTTTTTTCTTCCACCAGACTCTCATACATGAATCTCATCATCTTCATCCTCCAAGAAAGAGGAAAAGTTGCTCTCCTCCTCTGGTGGGGCACTGAAGGTGGCGCTATCTGTATCTCCTGCAAAGATCAGGCTGCTGGGTTTCTCATCCAGAGCAGCAGACCCAGAACTGGACATGGAGCAGCTGTCTAGGTGCTGCAAGTGTTTGGGGCGTATCTCAGGAGTGTACTCTGGAGTGTAAGGCCCTCCGTCCTCCTGCCTCAGATCAACAGAGCTAGCTAGATGCATAGATGCCTGGTGCTGCAGCTCTTCTGCTTCTTCATTTGCCTCCACCTGCTCCTCCTCTTTTTCACCCTCTACATAAACCTCTTCCTCACCATGGGCACCAAGCAGTGGCGAGGTGCAGCCCTCGCTGCTCTTGCCCTCCTCGTAGCCAAGATCATCATCCTCCTTCTCCATCACACCCAGGATTTCACCCAGCATGGACGGACCCAGGTCAACGTGGAAAGACATAACCGACACTGCATGCTTCATTCCACCTCCGTACTGAATTGAGCTCTCTGGGAGCTCAGTCAGCTCACCAAAACTTCGCTCTTCCAGCTCTAAAGCGCGAGTAGCTGCAACCGCACCTCTCCCATCCAAGTCGCTGTAGAGCTTCAGCGGACTTGAAGACAAACTCTTTGCCACCATGCTGTCGCCTCCGTCTTCATCATTGAGAAAGGGAAGGGACATGGCATTTTTTACATAGGTGGGTGATCCTCCAGGGACCACCAGGGCGCCATCTTTCTGTTGGTCCACTCGGTTCACCGACTGAGAACGCTTGCTGCTCCTAAAGGTACGCGACAGGAGCCCAGGCCGAGGAGAGCGAGGAAAGGATGTGGACTCGGGAGGGGGTTCCCCTGAGCGTGTGCTGAGAAAGGAGGTGTCACCAAAAGCATCACCGCTGCGGCCTACATGCATGGTGTGGCGAAAGTCACCCAGGGGAGCACTGATCATCTCCCTGGTCAGGTCCATACGGGAGCGACGCTTTGTCTGGGAGGAGGACGACACTAGCTGTTTTAAGATCGGCATGGTGGCTGATCAGGGGTATTGTTGTGCACTAAGAGGTAGCTGGGTGGCAAAAAGATCACCTGAATCTTTGGGAAAGTCCTTCTTTGAAATCTTGGAATGAATATTGATGGTCCTTAAATCCAATCAGCCAGGGAACCTGGAAAAACACACAATAAGTTAGAAACAGACATAATCGAATCAAAATTGTTTGTTTAGTCAAAAAAAAAAAAAACTTCAAAGTGTGTCCACTCACACAAATTGATTTCAAACAATAAATTGTAACTTGACTCAAAACCAGCAGAAAGCAAAAAGAAAGAATCTATATGGTCCAGCTAAAGTATAGATTTTAAATTATGTTGCCAAGAAAGTCAACATTCAGCCCTTTAATTCTAAGAAAAAAAAGAAAAAAAAAACATATGAAGGAATTCCAAATGTTGCCACTAATTGCAAGAGCTGAAGCTATCAATTATTGAGTCTATAATGACGAGCAAACTCTGTGAGATGAACTCTAAAATACGCTGCAGAAAACCCCCCCCAAAAAAAGTAGACCACCACAGGATTTTACTTAAACAGCGCTATAACTTAGAGGAAAACACCAACCACAGACCAACATGAATCAAGGCAAGATAACTGAGAGCTGCCACAGATTTCTTTTTTTTTTTTGCAAAGTATACTTCACTGCAAGATCGAAAACTATCTTCTACTGACAAAAGGACAATTATACATGCATCAAAAACAATGATACCCCTGTCATCTAACTATAGAGCTGGATTATTGCAACAAAGAAATCACAATGTATTCCCCATCTTAGGCAGTGGTGTTTAAGCCCCCGGAGGTTTATGACAGCTGACAGAAATTGTGTTTCTACGTTACTGAGAGCTCAGACAGAGGAAACCCCACCACAGGCAGCCAGCCAGACACCGCTGTTTCCTCAGGTGATGCACTGGAGGGCAGAAGCAGGGTGTCTCATTAACCATCAGTCCAATTATATAAAATACACATGAAAAGAGCACTCTCATGGTGGCCCACAAAGTGAAGTGCAAGCGGTTTCCACACAAAGACATCAAAAACACATGCACAGCTGACTTGTGGATGGAAAATCTCTGTGGTTGTGCATAAGCATGTCTGAAGAAAAGGTTTACCTCGCCGGCTTGAGCGTGCGTCTCTCTAGCTTGCTCTTAGTGCCGTTTTCTTTGTTTACTTAACCTAAGACAGGAAGAGGAACACTTAACCTTGACTTTAGCTTTCTTGTAAGAAAGCCCTTTACAAACATATTTAAGTCACTTCTGTTTATGCTGGAAGTGATTTTAGCTGTTTAAAGTGGCAGGCTTTTGCATGCATTGACCTCATTCTTCGGTCTCCACCCCCTGTCTTTGCCAGCTGAGTCTCTTCTCAGCTTCCTGTTAATGCCTTCACCTGCTTCGGTTTCCATAGAAACACCCTCCCTCGTGCAAGCGACAGCGTTTCCTGTCAGAGGCTACGGGCGGCTCCAGGCTTCGAATGCAACATATGGCCTTCTGTCAGCCATAGCCTGTGCTCACTCACCTTGTGTTATTACTTTCTATTGGCCAAAATGGAAATCGATTAAAACAGAAATATTCCGGTGCTGTAGAAAAAAACAACAACAACAAAAAAAGCAAGCAAGCTCGATAAACCAGAGGCTGAGTTGTGATGACAAAAAGTTCCATGAACTCAAATGATTTCAACAAGATACATAAACAAGGTCACTTTTTGCTGAAATGTGTTTATTTTTGTAGCTGCCTGTTCTGATTTGTTTCAGGGAAGGCCAAATATTCACACCCAGCCAAAATAACAGCCTTTTCTTTCCTGAATAGTTGCTCCTGGGTGGCATAAACACAGGAAAGAAAAAACAACAACTACTGGATCAAAAAAGCGGAGATGGTGAAAACCTCCCTCCCACTCTTCTATATCACCCTCGAGGCCAGGATCAAGCTGAAAAGCTCTATGGTGCCCATCGCAGGGATATGGATGCAGAAACTTGCTATAGACCACCAGACAGACTTCTCATTGTCAGCTCCAAACCACATCGTACCAGAAAAAACAAAAAACAAAAACCGCTGCAGTTCCACATTTACATCCAACCCAAGACCTTCTATATTTATGGCTTTGTCATATTTGCGGAAGTGCATGCACGCACGAGTAGGGGGTGGGGGAGTGGCAGATATAGATGGAGAGTGGAAAAGGGCCTGAGAAGGCAGCAGTTAGCGTGGGAACCGCTGGATCGCAGCACCAGGGGTGAAGGGGGAGGATTGACTTTATAAACAAACTTTCACAACACTCATGATCTAACTGCAACAGAGCCCACTAAAAATGCGGGACAGGAACGGGGATGAACAGCAAATGAAGCACATCTGCATTTTTTCAGTTTGACAGTACAGCTTCTTGAAAGCTAGAGCTGTCTAAACTGATGTGTATAGATTATGAGGTTGACTGACCTGCCTTGATGTGGTGTTTGTGAGCTGCTCGGTAAAAGCAGCAGTACATGCATGCACACATACTGCAGTAACCACGAGTACATTGGAATGTTTCCAAACAGTTGTGAGTGCTACTCCACTTCTTCAGTCATCTCATGTTGTTCTTTTTTATAAGCGGTATTATAACCCATTTTGCCAGATGTATTTATGCTATGGAGTAGTTCTAAACCTGGAGGGGAGAAAAAAAAAAAGAAATCTCTCAGTCAGGAAAAAAAAAAAAAAAAAGAGCAAAAGAAAAAAAAAATCGGTTTTACTTCTACTAAAGAGGTCAAAAAGGAGCGCGCCAAATGAAACAGTAACCTCACTAAACCTGCAGTCATTTCTTACAGCTATAAACAAATGCCACACTGGAGGAAGTGGGGAAAGAAAAATAGCTACGAGTTTAACCTACGAGTCAAAATTCACTGAGATAATTAACCCGCATTCAGTAAGTTTTTTTACAGCAAACCTTAGACGAGCATAACTTCTCACTTCTTGTCAATATTCTCGCACCAAGCCAATCAATACCGAAACACAAGAGATCACTCGCAGACACATAAACCGAGTCTCAACCATGACTTATGGGCCATTTCCGGAACTAAGTATTGATGCGCCTCCTTTGTGCTCTGTGCATTCTGCTGTCTGGAAGACGGGAGGGGTTCAGACTCGCTGTGCGCATCATTTGAAGTCACTGACCTGGACGGACAATCGAATGACCAGAGGGTGAACTGACATTAGGGGGAGGAAAAGCCACATGATGCACCCTAAATCTGTGTGGAAATGTAAAAAAAAAAAAAGGGGTGAAAACTGCTCTGCTTGAAAAATACTCCAATTATCAAGCAATCTGTAAACATTCTGATTGCTTGTGAAAACCCTAATTTATTCCCAAATGTTTAAGTGCGACACAACCAAGAGGTACACAGTTGCTCAGTAACAGGCTAGCACAGACTCTCACACACATACTCTACTAATTACGCAGACAAATGGCCTCCCGTAGATAGGTATCTGCCATGCAGCTCAGTTAGCGGGCCTGAATATCTCATTTAGGAAGGAGCAGCCAAAGGACAAACAGTGGAAATCACATTATCTCTCAATCAAACAAACGGGGGACAACAGACATCAAGCTGATGATGCCCTCTGAGATAAATACAGCAATGAGAAAACGCACTGCTCTAATGAGAAATTACAAATAAAGCCCTTTTTCTTACGCTAAAGCCAAATTTAGCCGTTGCTTAAATCGCCCATTTGGGGCAATCAACTAGACGTGCCATTCGCTTGTGGTGTTGCAGCTTCAGACGTGTTGACCGAGAGGGTATCTTTGGTACGTTTACACACTGCCACCCATTTCACCATGCAGATCCTATATAGCACGGAAGCTAAAACATTTCAGAACAGACACGATCACACTAAATAAGCCCTGATATGTTTTGTTTGTTTGTTTATATATTTAAAGAAAAACACCAATGGCTGAACAAAACAGGACAATTGGGCACATCACCAAGCACTCCGGGAAACTTCAGTGCACGACAGCCCCAAATGGACATGCAGTCAAATCAGGAAATCGCACACCCCAAGACAACCCATTTTCCAGAAAATGATGAATGTAGAGACATCAATAATCACAGAGAGTTTAACAAAACATCTCAACCATTCAATTCGTCTGAAAAATAACACAGGGACCAGAAGATAAAATTGCTTCTGGGGGGTTTTTTGTTCTTTTTTCTGTGACCACAAATACCTCACAAGCTGCTGTTAGGAGATATGCTGTGTTAGTGTCACACCTCACCCAGTGGGGCACACCGTTCTGTAGGGATCAAAGAACAAGAGGTTTTTAGAGCCTTCCTGCTAATAAAAGTGCCTGTAGGTTTTGGAATTGGTATTCATGTTGCTGAGTACCAAATCCGTTTCTATCCTTAGATAGACAGTGAGGGGAATATTTGAGAGAAGCGGCAAGAACAAACTGACAAGAACTTTTAAGAGTGTTAAAAATATAACATTGCATTGATAAACCATCGTGTAAACCGAACAAAGCTCACGGGCCAGAATCCGCCCAACAATCCGCCCACTGGAAGGCTTTGCAAACTGTGAATAAATGCATAGATTTTGGACTTAATTGTATTTTCACAAGTTTTACAGCTTTTGTTTTGTATTGATAAAGACCTTCGTCATGACATCATTCAGTACATGTAAAAAATAAAATAAAAGTGTCCTATAGTGCAATATCATATGTTTACGTTTCCTAATGTGCACAACAAGGAGAAGCACGTTTGGGAACAAGAGCTACAAATCGATGACTTTTTGTTACCTAGAAAGAGAACGACCTCAAAAACCTCCAGCAAAGTGCAGTACTTTGCAAAATATGTGAGAAAACTCTTCCTGCTAAAGGTGGAAACAACAAACGAGTTACAGACTAGGACGGCACAGGAGGAGGAGATACTAGTAGCTGGCGATGTGCAAAAATAAACAAACTAATCAATCAAGCATCGCTAGCACTCGCTGGTTGCGCGCCGTACGACAGGAAGAGCAAATGATGAATGGAAATTACTTTGATGGATTAAATTATGCGGTAACATGATGGAAAAGCAGGGCTTTTAGCAAGAGGTAGAAAATATCTATTCTTTTTTTTTTTTTTTTCCATGTGACAATATTATGCAGGCTCTGGGTCAATGGACTTTAGGTTTTGTTATACTAAAGTTTTAAGCAGTTATTTTATACTTTTACTTAGAAGTTTAGCTTACATTTAATTTATGCTGTGTCATGACTGTTGCATGCTAATGATGCTGTCACTGCTGGCACCTTGTTTCGATTGAAAATTAGGAAGAGTGACAGTAGTGCCATTGAAAAATATTGGATGGAAAACATCTTTTATTTATATGTATACTTTTTTTCTTTATCATCATAAATATCCTCACAAATTTTCTTGAAATATCAGGATATATAGTGAGGTGACAGATCAATATACAATCCATGATCACTAAAACTAGCCTGAAGTGGGTTACGCTCTACCACAAATATTCATATTTGACATGTGGGGAATGTGCTAGCTAGGTTGCAGACTTGTGGCTTAGGTCTGTTTGCATGACAGACACCAGTGTGTGCCGGTTTCCTGCACAACTGTTTTGTTTTTGCTTATTTACACACATTTGTTCATTTTACGACAAAGCTAGTAGGCGTTTTCTCAACATAAGAGGTGAAAGCGGCTAGCGTGGAACTCTACCAACATTCACGAAGCAACACTTTAAAATTGAAAATGCCACTGTATTCACCATGTAGACGATTCAAGTTGGAGCTATTTACAAGTAAAGCAAATCATCCAGCTGGAAGGAAGAAAAGTGATGAAGACCAGGACAGAAGGTGACACCTCGGCAGTCACTGAAAGGGTTTGTGGCAGAAAACGGGCGTGCTCGACGTGCACCAGCTGAACTCAGATACCCAAGAGGGGATGACTTGTCTCTTTTACATTTACAGCCAACACAGCCTCCAGACATGACACAGCATCTCTTTCTCTCCGTCCTCTGCTGTGATCAAACTGACAGCTTCTATTACAGGCACAATCAGTGGATGGCAAACAATAATGCTGCATTGCGCTTCAAGAATGAAAAGTATTCTTTGGGTTAAACAAGGCTGATAAACATTATTTTCATGGATCTACAATGCCTTTTTATAGACAAACAATGTTATCCATCCCAGCTCTGCTATCATCTCTGATCAGAATAAAAAGTTACTATTGCGCTACTGAAAATGGAGCCAATATGGCTGGACACCAACGTCATTTGTGTACTGGGCATGCTATCTAAATACAAACAGAGGGTGGGAGGCACAACATGCATTTAGAGTGTCTCGGAATAATTACAGGGAATTGACGGAAAGCAGGTTCACGCTGGCAATATCAACGAGTGAGCATGCCAGAGGCAACCACTTAACATTAAGCCAAGAACATCCCAAAAGGACAGGCTGAGAACCTTCACAGACACTTAGCATTAAGCTAATACCTTTCCAACTTTTTCCATCCTGTTCCAGCTGGATCTGCAAGATCAACGACCAGTCTTAAGTCATTAACAACTGTCCCCTTCTGTATGCACGAAGACATTTGAGCATTCTTAAAATGTGGATGCACACAGTTGCAAAAGCATAACTTAATTACCACAGAGACACATCACTGAAAACCAGTCTCTTCAAAACAAGCAATTAGCCAAGAACTTCCCAAAAGGACAGGCTGGACATACATAGCTGCACATGATGGAGCCGTTTAATGAAGACACGTGTTGGAGGGTACATCCACAGGAAGGGCAGGGAGAAAATTAGGCAGTAAACCCTCCCATCCCTCCGGAAATCTTCTCAGCCTGCCCTTCCTGATCACTCATAACGTAAACAAGGCTTTTCTCCATAATACTGTGTTACAGACAAGCTAGTCAAACAAACAGCTCATATCTCCATCGACACCCTGTTTTAATAAGCCTGTAGGACATTGTGTGTGTAAAAGCAGACTCCAAACGCAATATGTATCAGTACATGGAGAGCGTCAGGTCCAGGTGACTTTAATCGTTTTCGAAAACGATCACAACCGGATCTTTACAACACCAGGTAGCTGAGTCACAACAGCTGTTGACAGCTCTGGCCTCAGGCCCAGCTGTCTGTGTGGTTGGTGTTTTAAGAGCTGCAGAAGATGAATGAGGTTCTATTTTGAACCATTTGGGAAGAAATCTGTTCTCCTTGATGGAAAGAAAACCAGAAAACATTTTAGAAATCAGAAAAGCAATAGGATTTGGAGACTCCTGTTTGAAAGTGCTGCAGTGCCATAACTATGAGGTCAGACAAGCAAAGGAGAGCACAGGCTGGTGGGACATGGACGAACTCGGTTTATTTTTTTTATTTCTTATTTTAAATAAAATAAATATGCTTGTGTATCTATGGCACAATTGTAATGGACAATGAATGTCACACAAATGCTAAACAACAAATCAAATAGAGTGAAAGAGGACATCTCTGAAAGCATTTGGAGTTTAAACAGAAGTCCCTGTCATTGTCTTTTGGTACAATGACATCAACTCCATGCAATACGTGCATCCAGTAACAAGGAAACAGAACAAACATTTACCTCTTGCTAACAGGCCCCAGCATACAGTGCAACAAAGCAGCATGCAGGATAGGCCTAGAACACAATGCAGCCAAACAAAAGGCAAAAAAACCCAAACAGACACAGCATTCACACACTGTCATATGATAAACTCTCAGTATTTGATATTTGGACAAGGTAATAAAAAGGTAAGTGGCAGAAAACTAATGACAGTTGCCATATGTCAGAAGCCAAACTGGCTAAAATACATCTGTACTGTGTAAGTGTTGAAAGACAAGTTCAAATCCAAGGCTCTTCTCCAAAGTAACCCATATATTCCCTACTACCATCCTCAGAGGAATTCCGGGAAAAGAAAAGAAAACACAAAAAAAAAAACAGTTTATACTGGTATTTCCTGGAATGTGAAGGGGCTGGACAGGACACACACACACAGCCTCAAATGAGCACACAAACTGCAAACATGGGTGCAGGACTATTTAGCCAGTAGCCACAAATAACTGAGTTTCCCTTCAGCATTACCGCAGATGTATTTTGGAATATCCACATTAAAAGTGAGCAACTTTGCTTGCTCTTGTAAACAAACTTATTAGCAGGTTGCTCTTCCCAGGATACGAGCCAACAAATCCTGTCTACACTGTGCCTTGCATAATAACAGGGTGCTTGGCACAGTGTCCAACAACACAAGAGGGAAGGATAACTTTCACCTTCGGGCACTAACCACCTCCTGCAGGCAATTAGACACCAACTTTGTAATTTAAAAGAAGAAGAAGAAGAAACTTGTGCTTGTGGTGCTTGTGCGGGCTGGTTTAAAATCCTGTCACTTTGTATAAAATACAAAGTAAATAGGCTAAAGAAAGCCTAAAACATGTAAATCTGGTCAACTATGCTTGCATGTTTGTAGTGTCATCAACCTGAATCCATCACACCACTTCAAGACAACCTCCCATCTCATAAAAGGCCCTTGCACATTTTGAAAAAGGCAGGTCAAATTTCCTAAAAGCCACCGTAACTTCCTCACAAGCACAGACCTCTGATAACATCACCTCTTCAGACAATTGCTGTAAGTTCTTATCAGTGCAGGGTGATGGAGAGATAGCCCGCCGACCTGAGGCCCATTACCTCACACGACCAGTCAGTGACCTCATCAAGTGCCAGCCTTACCAGGAAAACTGTACAAAGACCTGGACAAAGTGAATGTGCACTCCAAGGAGGCAGAAACTGTATAACGTATCTTTCTTTCCCAGCCTTATCTGATCAAGTCAAAGCCACCTCCAACTTCGAGGAAATGTGCCAAATCACGCCCTTCTATCACCTTCCACTCACTCTAGAATTAGTTCCCAGAAGCAAGTCAAAGTGTTTTAAGAAAATATGAAGGACCCCCAATACGCACAGCCATCAAACACGTTACTGGCCTAATTATGAGAATTTTTGAAGTTTATCATGTGTTCTAAAAGTCAGGCCTATGGGAGTTGTCGTTTGCAGTAAAGTCAGGGGTTAAAACAAAAGGAAACATGGTGTATCCGCTTAAACCTGAAAACATCCCCCAAATAAACTAACAAACAAAAAACACAAATAAACTCAATTTGTTTCTGAGAGGACAAAATGGCTCGTTTCTTTCGACAACAGACACACAAAGAAATAAGCGCTAATTCCGCAGCATTTGATTCACTCTTGCGCTCACTGCCGATCAGCGAGATTCGATCATATACAATAAAGCGCTGATTCTGGGTGGGTCAATAGCAGGAGAACAATAATAGGCCAGCGGACTAGAAGCATGAGCAGCCCCGTGCGCGCAGGTGAACGGGCCGATAAAATGTCGGTTTAAAACGCGTCCTTGAATTGTACACACAACCCAGAAGATCAGTTTTATGTTAAGTGCAAGTACAAATATTAAAGTACACACGCTTACCGAGCATCCCCATTCATAAAAGCCGGGTGCTGCTCCACTTTTAGGCCCCCAGCAGACCAACAATGGGGGTGCATTCATCAAACGAAACAAGCTGTGAGGCGCTCAGATTAGTTCTTTCTGCTCCAAACAACGCGGATCATGGACCCGTGAGTGTGGCGGGTTTTTTTAGAGAAATATTACAGCTGCTGTCACAACATCCTTACAAACGCTGCTGCTACTCTGAAGCGCATGAACTCACTACAACGCCTGCTGCGGTAGTGCGCTTGAACACGCCCTCTTTACATGGGTCCTTAAAGACACAGGGTGCCAGCATGGGGCCACTCAGTCTGCCTTGACGCACTGACACAAAGGAAACCTCGAGGATAATTTATTAAATCTTTAATAATAAATATATAAATAGGTTAGCCAGTTTAAATACTTAATAATTAATGTACCAAGAAAATGTACTTGAAAGACCCAGGAACATATTAAGCCTTTTATTGATGCTAATATATACCAAGGTGTAATAAGCATTTATCAATAAGCAGTGTTGTGCATTCTTTAAAATGATTCTTCATATCCTTTCTAGTATTATACAATACTCATTTGCGTTTGCCTTATTAGATATTTTCGGAGAGCAAGAGTAGAGAATATCTTTGTTCATTTGTCAAAGGGGAAATGATGTCATCGTTTTAGTGCCTAGCATTGCATGTTTTAAGATTTAAGTATTAAATAAATCAGTAAAAATTGGCAAAGATAAATTTATACGGGACTGGTGTTTTCAGAGGGATTTGAAGGCGTGACATTGCCAAACTGCTTAAAGGTGAGCTTTGCCCTTCATTTCTTTTACAGTTCCAATAAGGATGTTAGTCAGAATTATTACACGTCCACACATTTTTCTCTGACAACAGCAAAGACTGTATTGAGTTAACAAACCCTTTGATCTTGTGCATTGATCTTGTGTATTGAACTTGTGGTTGATGAGCTGACATCGGTCAGTGTCCACTCATTAGTACCTTCTGTAATGCAAATAAGCAGAAATATGTACCCCAGGTTTTACCTCAGGAGAAAGGTATGCATAAATGGCTGATAATTACTAAAGGACACAAGTCATTCTACCCAATGACATGACTATTCGCTTTCGTACTTCACAAGGTATGTAGTGACGCAAGTCTGTCTCTCCACGCTGTTCTCTGAAACCACAATGTTCCATATTTAATTGCATGTCCTGGCGTCCTTTACAAATATTTGAAAGTTATTTCTGCCTTTGCTTTTTTCCGACGATCTGTCCCACCAGCTGATGAGAGAATATGGCTTTTTATGATGAGAGTAAACTTAAACTCCCTTGGTATTTAAGCCTTGTGGGAGTGTTGCTGACCCACTATTGATCATGTGCCTCATCACATGAGCCACATACCTGTGACCCAAACTGAAGAAGCTTCTCAGATAAGAGGTGAAACATCTTCAAGTAACTTAAAGAAGTCTAGTTGTTTTTCTTTCCAAGCTCCTTACATTACTGTGACCTGGATGGCTGAGAACATAGACAGACACTCTATAGTATCCCATCTTCTTGTAACAGCAGCCCGTGGTTTGAATTGTGTGCCACTAACAAGCCACATGTCCATTCTTGTCTTTTGTCCAGAGGTTACAGTGTCCATGTTTTTCAAAAAATAATTTCAAATTTCAATTTACCTGACCACAGAACAGTTTTCCACGTTGCCTCAGTCCATTTACATGAGCTTTGGCTCAGAGAAGATGGTGTTTCTGGATCATGCTCACATATGGCTTCTTCTTTGTGTGACAGAGCTCTAACCTGCATTTGTGGATGACACGTTGAATTGTGTTCAAAGACAGTGATTTCTCAAAGTGTTTTGAATTGGGTAAACTGCTGAACCTCAGCCCATCTTTACTTCCGTGAAACTGTTGCCAGTTAACCTAATTACTTGAAGCTAATATCATTGATAAAACAGTAATATGTCTCAGTTAAAACATTTTATATGAGTTCTGTTTTCTGTTGTAAATTATGGGTTTTTCTGATTTAGAAATCATCACATTCTGTTTTATTAACATTTCATGCTGTACTACTCTTCCATTTCATTTGGAGTTGTATGAAGTGAGTTTTTTTAAGCAACTGCCAGGTGGATATAAAGGAGAAAAAAAATCATATTTTCTTTAATAATGGAGGTGATTTCCTTTTTTCTATCCATTTTCTGAACCCCTTATCCCACTTAGGATCGCAGCTCATACTGGGCTAAAGGGTCACATTGGACAGATTGCCAGCACAAGGCCAATGCAGAGAGACAGATAATAACACTCTCACATCCACACCTGCGGTGCGTTTAGAATCACCAGTTAACCTATCTTTGATCCTTGTCTAATGGAACATCAGAAAATGATTTTTTATCCAATATTGTCTGGGCTGCACTCCACCCCATTCTTTAGGTATTCTCGGTTGTTCTCGTTTCTGTCGTTTGACGTTAATTAAAATCATCTGGCTTTTTGCTCTCATTCTCAAACGTTCAATTTAAACTTTATAGTGTTAGCAGACTGGAGTAGGGTGGCTGTGAAGCTACTGGATGCAAGATGACCATTTAGCCATGTCACCTGTCCCCAAAATACGTAACTTTGCCCAGTTTGAGATCAATTTAGCTGTTCACTACATATAAGGGCAAGTATAATGGCAAATGTTTACGCAGTTCTGCTTGATTGAACTAGTGCATAAAAATTTCTGCATACTGCAGAGAAATGTTGTGAAAAGAAAACAGTTGGGGGAGCTGACAGTGTTCATGAAATGAGCATCTCCTCAGGTTTTTAACTGATCTGGCAGAAGAGGCTTGAGCTAAGTGTATGTAGTGGAAATGCACTATGTGTACTGTATCTATGAGTGAAATAAGATAAACTAGAAGACTTCTGGTTTAACAATAACTCTCCCCCACATTAAAACAGTTTGAAAGCTGTAACTTCTCATTTTTCTCTTTATCACACACCATAACTTGGCCCCCGCCAGTCAACCAGACAAGTTAGCTGTGCTGCCAATGCGGTCTTATGAACTCCAACAAACACAGTCAGAAATAGGACAAATTTTGTTTAAGTCAATCCCGTGAGGAGACGTTTCACTGAAATGTAAAACTGTGCCAGATTTGCAGATCTATCTCTTTCCTGCTCTCTGTCCCCATCTGCGTGAGCGCCTCGCTTTCTGTCTCTGTCTCACTCTCTTTGGCTTGAATGTGTGTGAGCAGAAGATTTGTCTGTGATCTCCTTAGAGTGAAGAGCTCAGTCAAGTCGGAAGAATTACATATTTATATATAATATATCCATGGTGGAAAGATGTTTTCTGGTTTCACCTTACCCCTAAACCTTTGAGCCTGATCCTTCTGTTCTTTGGTTAAGATCAGTGTTTTCTGGCCCGAAATAAAGGGATTACCTGTCCAACCATCCCTAAGATTTTCAGCATGCTTGCACTGGATCAGGTTCTTCTTCAAGTTCTTCCCAGTATCTCATGCTGTTTTGCATCCCAATTATGGTTTTGTTTAAGATTCAGGTCATTTGTACACTGTAGGATTAGGTGTCACTTAAAAATGACTTTGCATTCCAGATCATACAAAATACTCTACTTAAGACTGTCTGTGCAAAATTAATTTCTACAGGTTTTAAAATGGTTTAGATTTCCTTTATAATGAGTTTGTTGCCAATTCTCTTTATGTCAGAATCATAAATCCTGTAATTATTTTCATCAGTGTTCCACCATTTCATTATGATTTATGAGGAAAAGGTCATTACAAAATAGAATGTTTTATTCTAAAGAGTTAGCATTAACATGGCTATTCTGCTTTTTTTCTCTTTTTTAATGATGTACACAGAGATGTTCACACTGGAAATTGGACAGATTACATTTTTAGACCTTGAAGACTGAATGCTTTAGTGTGCACACTATAGGTCACACTCCAGCACAGCAATATCCATTCACCTTTTCTAAAGAGACAGCTTTGCAAAAATGTCCTAGAAAATTTCTCACTATAATACATGCCTACGGTACCATGAGCTGTAACACGAATCATGTATTCAGAAATTATATAAATGCAATCACACCTTGTAACATGAACAAAAAAAGTGACAATCCATTCTGACGGATTTCACACATCATCATACTTTTTTCTCCTGCTGCACATTATCATTTACTCTTTTGTATCTTTGTAAGTGACTGATTTCCTGTTTTCTTCCCAGTACATCAAGAAACACCCCAAAATTTGAGGTAGTTTTGAAAAGTAAAGGTTTTGTGCTATAGGTCAAATCTATTGCATTGTGAAACCCTTAGTGGATATGGATACTCTCCATTCTCTTTTAAACTAACCAAAATGAGTTATTATTTTCTTTCACTGACAGCTATTAATATATAATGATTCATATGCTTGTTAATAATACATGCATTGGATGCCCATACAAACCTGACAGCATCTCATAGATGGTGAAGATTTTTAAGCTGTACATCAATTATATGAATCTCCTACTCTAACCTATCCCAAATTTGCTGTATTGGATTGAGATCTGGTGACTATGGATGTCATTTGAGTGCAGTGTAGCGTTCAAGAAACCAGTTTGAGATGAGCTTTCTGATATGGTGTGTTATCCTGCTGGAAGCAGCCAAATAAAGAGATGGGTGTGGTCAGCAGCAATACTCAGGTAGGCTGTGCCCTTAAACAATGATCAATTGGTA